>NC_134408.1:11958149-12161672 GCF_038048845.1 Mixophyes fleayi
AGGAGGGCGCGCATCTTATTTATCATATTCATCATTACCATGAGGCCATTAGTGCTGCTCCTTCCTGTCCTCCCTGCACTTAAATCCTCCATCACATCTCCTCCATTTTTAAGCAGAGCTGGGTAATATATAATTACTAAATATTACATATAGCACCGCTCTGCCCCAAAATTTGAGCACTGGGTCTCCATGTATGTTAGAGCGCTTAGGTTCTCATAAATATCTCTTTAATTAGATGTCTCTATACAGGGCCTGATTAAGGGTCACAGCCGCCCTAGGCTACTACACTGGTTACCGCCCCCCTCCCCCCCCCAGCACCAATGTGTGGGTAAATAAATAAAAAAAATATATACTGTATATACTCGAGTATAAGCCTACTTTTTTAGCACATTTTTTATGCTGAAAAAGCCCCACTCGGCTTATACTCGAGTGAGTGCCTGTTCTCCGGTCCCTCAGCTCTTATCTTCCGCAGTGGAAGTTAAGGGCTGAAGAAAATCCCTCCCTCCCTACCAGGCACAGAGGATAGTAAACACAGGGGGACATATCCAGAGCTCCTCGTCAATTAGAAAGAGATGCAAGATGTGTGTACTGTCCTAAAGACAGCCTAGTAGGAGACGGGCGCAGTACCTGGGGTGAGCAGTTTATCTAGTAATTATTTATAACAAACATATCCTCTCCAATATTTTCCAAATTGTGGCATCTGCTATCCCATGTGAACGCTATATTCACTATATATACACAATATATACACCTTACTAATATGGTTGCTGATTTTTTGGTACATTTGGAGACATTTTGGAAGCCTGAGTTTATTAAAAGAAGCAATTCATTTCCCACCCTAGGCTTATACTCGAGTCAATAAGTTTTCCCAGTTTTTTGTGGTAAAATTAGGTGTCTCGGCTTATATTCGGGTCGACTTATACTCGAGTATATACGGTATATATATATATATAGATATATGTAAACAAAATTGTAAAACATTAATTAATACATAAAACACACTTCATTATGCACTTCCTCTCTTACCTGATCTTGCAGCGTAGACTACCTGGTGTTCTCTTTTGCTTGTTCTTGGAGCGTTGTCCGTTGCCTGGCTTCTGGAAACTTGGGAGTCCTGTATTTAAAATGTGCAAAAATTGTATTATAGTGCCAAATTTTAACAAACCCTGAATGATACAAAACAACCCCCTAATACAGACATAGACAATAAAATATATGAAATTTATTTACACTCATATAGTAACATCTACCAGCCCTGTCTCTCTAGTATTTAGTATTCTAGTGACCGCTGAAACCACAGTCAGCATCCACATCACCGCCACACAATACAGAGATCCTCAAGCTATTACATCACCTCCCCCACCAGCCAATTCATCCCCCCTATCAACCCGCACCAGACAGTGTATGACCCCCCTATCCAATTCATTAACCCCCCCTTGTAGCCAGTTCATTACCTCCCTATTGCCATTTCATTAATCCCCCCTATCCATTTCATTAACCCCCCTCTAGCCGGTTCATTACCTCCCCATTTTCACTTCATTAATCCCCTCCCCTAGCCATTTCATTAACCCACTCCATCCAATTCATAAGCACCCCCTCTAGCCAGTTCATTAATCCCCATTTGCACTTCATTAATCCCCCTAGCCATTCCATTAATCCCCCCATCCAATTCATAAGCCCCCCTCTAACCAGTTCATTACCTCCCCATTTTCACTCCATTAATCCCCCCTATCCAATCCATACTAGCCAGTTCATTAATCCCCCCCATATCTAATTTATAAGACCCCCCTCGTTAGCCACATTAGCCAATTCATTAGTCCCCACAGTCATCTCCCCCCTCCACATCCGATGTGTCTCCCCCCCCCCCCGATATTTAACAAGCTGCACTTACCTTGCTGTCTTCTGTTCCTCCTCTCACCAGCCGGCGCTTCTGTCATCTTCACACGCAGCTAACAGCATCCGACGCTGTTAGCTGCACTGTCACTGCGGGCACGCTCTCTGTAATTAGTGTGGTCACGTGAGATGTGAGATCTCACGTGACCACACTAAGCAATACACTGACTAACAGCAGCAGCTAACAGCTAACAGCATCAGATGCTGTTAGCTGCGTGATTGGGTATAGGAACATGCGGGACCGCCCCCTTGTGAACAGGGGCGGCCCCATCAGAGGAGAAAGAAGCCGATCGCCAGCATTTGAATAAAAAAACAAAAAATTAAAAAAAAACAGCTTGCTAGTGTGCCGCGCTGCGCCCCCCAGGACTCAGCGCCCCAGGCTGCAGCCTGGTCAGCCTAGTGGTTGATCAAGCCCTGTCTCTATAATAACAAATGTCTGCACAGATCAGATCAGTTAGTCCTGGAAGAATGATTAGCCTCTGTGATCACCTAATGGCTATATGTGACATATTCCTAATCACCAAAGCAACGTGCTCCCCTGTGCTCCTGTCTAAGAATATCTGTATTGTATTTATCACAGCAGGTCAGTTACGCTGCTCATACACATGCTTTGGGCATTTTAAACTGGACCATATTGTGGTTTGTGAGCTCAAAATGACAGACAATGCAGATCAATATTTAACTAGAACTGGGGGAATTACACAATGACTCGAGCTGAAAGTGTCCGTGTAATGTGTCATTGAGGATGTGGTGTAGTTTGTTCTGATTTTCTAATCAGGAGTGTTTGATATATAATTGTTGCACAACAATAAATAAAATACATCAGCAATCTTCTATTTTGAACTAAATCCGATTGTAATTGATTACACACATATAAACTTAAAGAAATAATTATGAGTCAAGAGTTTCTGCTAATATATAAATATAGAATAGGTAGAGTACAGGATAAGGTGCACCGTGGTGTGATATTTGGATACACTAAATAGTGCACTATCTTCTTTCCCCCTTTTCTACTGAGAAGTGGAGAAGAGAGGTTGTGTAAGCAGTGTGCTGCTGATGTATGACTGGAAAACAGACATGCAGATTTGCTGGTTGTGCTGTTATTTGGGAGAAAGTTCGTGATGAGAAAAATTCTGGTTATATATTACTAAGCTAACAGCCATACAGATAAGCGGTGTTCCTGTCTCTGAACAATATTATCTATACAGATAAACAATATTTTATTTTATTGTCCTGGTGTGTATCCATATGGTGATGGGCCATCACTAACACACTGTTGTTACTGATCTCCTTGTTGTTTCTCTGTCTTTTTTTATGCTTACAAGACTGGATTTATACTTATGGTACTAGTGGACTATCCAGAAAATGTAAATACTAAACTACCATTTATATTTCCACCGAACTTTGGTATATTATCCTAATATCACACCACGGTGCGTCTTATCCTGTACTCTATCTACTCTATGTTTTTTGGACTTCATCATCATCATTTATTTATATAGCGCCAGCAAATTCCGTAGCGCTTTACAATTGGACTTACCAACCATATCTGAGGAAGGCTGCCTCCATACGTGGAAGAGGTATTTAAGTGGACATTTTGGGACATTATATCTATACAATACTGGTGTGAGCACCATTGTTTATTGCTTTTATCATTATATAAATATAGAACATTAGCTTATTGCACTGTTTGTGTTCATGTCACTGAATTACAATGATTAAAGGTTAGTTATCAGTGATTCCATTATCAGGTTTGTGAGATTGCTCTAACTGTGTCTTTGTCTGTACATTGGAAATGTAGAATATTTTGTGTGTTGTTACAGGGCTTCCAAAGGCGAGACATATAATTTGCTCCACAGACGGCCGTCTCAGTTTGAACGTGGATCATTTTTACCCTAAAGATATCTCAGTATATTGGACAGTGATCCAACCACCTTCAAGTGCAAAGCACGAGACCCTGGAATCTACTGATATCATGGAAGAAAACCAGGATGGGACCTTTAATGTCACCAGCAGCTGTGAGACCCTGAGAGACAAGGTCAATGTAAATGAGCCGTATATAGTCCGAGCTGCGGTAACTCATAAGAAGCTGAAACATCCGATACATAAAGACTGGGATAGTGAGAAGAGTCATATAATATGTAAGTGTCACCGGGGAATATTGGGGTAGTTACTGCTTGCCTCCAGATTTTATGACAACTCCTACTACTTGGGGACTTTCCTCACACAACCCTCCATGGTTGTTATCTGCCTGAGGTAAGTAAGGAAACAGCTCATAAACGGTTGTGCTGCTGAGTGTTATTATACAATGTAAACAAAATCTATATATCAGTGATGCAATAGCTGGCCCTAGGGCCACATGTGGCCCCCTGAGCCTTCACCTGCGACCCCATCTCCTTCCTGCTTTATTGTCAGATGTGTTTGTTATAGCTTGTAACACTTGTTTAAAATGCCACCTGATATGTAATTACATGTAGGTTTCTCTTTCTTTGATTAAATGTATTGTTATATCTTATTACTGAGATTATGAGAAGTCTTTTTTAAGGTTAGAGTGCCTCCAAAGCAGTCCCAAAGTGTATCAGGTTTCCATCACTGATGTACATAGTGGATTTTTACAAAGGCCATCTTATTAATTTTATAGTTATGAGTTATGTGCACCGTTTGTAAATTACATGATATCACTGCATTTAAAGAAACATTTATTTTACAGTTATTGATTAAATGGGTGAGTTATATCAATGAATTTTTCCTCTGTCTCTTCTTCTAAACTACACAGATGCAGAATTCTACTTAAACAAACACATTTAACTCAGGAAAAAGAAAAAAAATAATTTTGTAGGAAATAAAAAAATTGTTAACAAAATAATAATACAATTTCAAGCTGGCTTTCGGTAGGTAATATAATATTCAGTTGATTGTGAATGCAGACTTTAAGAAGTAGCCAAAATAGGTGAAACAAAAGTAAAAGTATAAAGTTAATTGTCAATCCCACTCACTGTATGCTGTGAGTTACATGATATAAATGTACAGGGTCACTGAGAACCTTTTCTATGTACATAATATTTGCAGATTTCGTTTCCCGGCCAGAAATGGATGAAATACAGACACCGGATCTGTTATTGGACAAACAGACACAGCTGCAGTGCACAGTGTCACGTTATTACCCTGATGATCTGACTGTGACGTGGTATAAGAAAGGGAAAGGAAATAAGGAATTAATTCCCATGTCTGACAATGAGACAAAGAAGCTTCCAATCCGCAGATCACAGCGGCAGAGAGATAAAACATTTACCTGTACAGCCTGTCTGGTGATCACCCCATCACTGGGGGACCAAGGATCAGAATTTATCTGCAGAGTGGAACATCCCAGCCTGGAGCAGCCGATAGAGAGAAGTACAGGACCAGTACAAGTGCAGGGTGAGTATAGTTATGGGGCCTTTTATTATCCTCTACATAATTATCATTTCTTATTGTAGTGATAAGAAATAATTTTTCTGTGCAACATATCTTTGTAATTTAGATGGGACAGCGCCTCCAATGTCCCAGCAAATACATAACCCTCCCCCCCAGGCGCCCAGTGTAAGGTCTTTACAGTGGTTAAAAACTTCCTTATTAGCTCTGACCCTGTCTCTTTGTACTGCGTATGTGTATCTTAAACTCTGTGCATGTGCAGATTGAAAAGCTCATTTTCAGACAAGCTTTAAGTGTATGGTGTAACTGCCAACACCTTTCTCAGATGGTATTAGCTACTGAGGACAGTGCCAAAAAGCTAAGCTTTTCGGAGATGGATACATAAAGGTGTTTCGCCGTCCCTATAGAGAACTACAGCAATTGAAACTTTAGTGAACACCGGAGAGATTCCGATATCTTCAGCATTAGAGTATTAATAAATAGGTCACACGCTTATTTTAGCCAAAGTCCTGCACAAATGGCAACTTTCACAGGATTTTAGGCATAGAAGTTCGTCAAAAATAGCCCAATAGTTAATCGTATCTGTATGGATTAAAATGTAAAGTGTTTGTGCCTCTATAGGTCACATGCATTGTTATATTGTGAAGATGGATGTAACATACATACATATATATATATATATATATATATATATATATATATATATATTGTCGAAGTCATCAAATTGGATAGAGTCATTTTAATTAATATCGAGCAAACTTGGTTGTCTTTGTCTGAGATTAGGTGTAGAGCATGCTACGGCGTGGAAGGGCATATCCAGCCAGCAACACGTGGCAATAACAGGTTTTATACCTTTTACACACATTCACACGAACATACACATATGTAATTAGTACACATTAATTGTAGTTGCAACACATAGTTATTTATGTTGAAATATGACAGTATTTATGTTTAATATTATAAGTTATATGCATGTTAGTGAAACCCAAGGTTCAGGTTGCAGGAACTGTCATGTTTAGTATCATTTTAATCCCCTATTCATCAGCAGTTGTCCGGTTCATTCGCCAAAGAGATCGCACATTGCATACTCTAGTTAGTGATTTTAGGGAAAAAATGTTTAAAGTGATACCAACTGTAAAATGCAAATAGACTAGTTGAAACTGGATTCTTGGCGGGAAAGTCGGAGCACATCCCCTGTGTAAGTGTAACCTACTGCACTTGTGAGAATTTGTCTGAAATGCTCACACACTGGGCATTGATTCTCTATATTCATTTCCTTAATGGGTGTAACAATGTTCTCACTATTATTCTGTATGAACATAGAAACAAGACTGTTTATGTGGAGGGCTGAGATTGATGTACTTATTTCTAGAACAGCCACATTAACAAATTACAGTAACAGCACATGTTGGGACAGAGTTGGAATCAGTGCAGAGTATATCAGGAGATGAGTGATGTGTTAGTGAGGACAGGGCTGCATGTGACAGGGGCAGGGACATGATGTGAGGAGGGGAATGGAGGCAGCAGGAAGTCACAGACTGAGAGTTATAGTGGAAGGAGCAGTTTCCAGCAGCACATTGTAGTGAGAAGATGCTCCTGTCATACTGACGTGCGAAGATGAAACTAAGTTCATTTATCCAACGTCTTCTTCTCTGTAATTAGATCTGAGCTGTAGAGTTCAGCCGTTAGTATCCATCAACAACATTCCCACTAACAATTTTATTTTTTATATTTCTCTATTTCAGTAAAACCCAAACTCCAGCAGCCTATACAACTGTCCATCAGTGATTCAGGAGATATGATGGGATCTTTAAGTGTCTTGAACTTTTATCCTAAAGACATGTCGGTCACTTGGACCTGTGGACACACAGAGGAGATGCAACCAGAGGAAACAGTCAGTGAGAATCCAGATGGGACATTTACCAGTAACACTAAGTGTAATATTCCTGTAACGCTCCTGATTAACCCAGTGAGAGTGACCTGGAAACATAAAACCATGGAAGATCCAGAATACAGGGAGATATCTGTACAGCATCCAGGTGAGGTGATGTATTGTTATACACTTAAAAAGTCTACATTGGTACCAAATATGCTATAAGTGTTATGATTCCTAGTGAATTCAGGAAGCGGCCACAGAAGTATAAAAACCAAATGTCTTTATTCCGGCAAAATTTATGAACATGGATTCAGTTTGTGGAATATGCAAATTTTCAGGTAGCAGCATAAACAGGTATAACCCCAATACTCAAATATGAACAGGTGTGATGAATGTCAGGAAAGTCCACAGAGCAACAGGTTCCAAGCAATGACAGATACAGGTAAAATGCAGGAACAAGTATAGAGTTACCCTATGCCAGGATGCACGAGTCTGTCCAGGGAAGCAAACAGAGTAGCTGAGTCCAGTGATTAGGCAGATGTCTGGGCAACAAGAGTTCAAGCAGTATCCAGTACCCAAGCAGAATTCAGGGTCACAAACGAATGAGCAGAAACCGGTAATCAGGCAGAGGTCACAACGGGAGATCATGCAGCAGTAGCACAAACAATGGAACAGGGAGAAACAAGCAGCAGCCAGGGATAAACGATGAGCTGCACAGAGCACAGATTGAGGCAGGTATTTGAAGCTGTGAGACAGGTGCAGTTCTAATCAAGTAAGGAGTTTAACTCCTACATGCATGGTGTAAACTTCAGGGGCAGAACAGCAGCACCTCTGGTGGACTTGAGGTACTGCTGACACATACAAAGTATAGGCAGGATCGTAACAATAAGACCATTTGTTCCTGGGACAATCCTGGTACTAATAGCAAAATATATGTAAGATGAGATGAAATTAAGATAAGAAAATAATTTATTTGTTACAATAATTTGTCATTTTGTATATATCATTGAAATTCTTTGTATCCATCTTCAAGTACACAGAACATTATTTATAAGATTAAAACTACATCACACTGGTGATTATCTAATCACATACAGATCCCTGGTTTCATGGGTCAGACTGTCACACTGGTAATTGTGTAGCTCAGATCACCAGGAAACAATTATGATAAAATTACTGACCAGTTGAATACATTGTACAATCCTGCAATCCTCCGGGAGCAAGAAACACATAAGAAATAAATAAATAATCTACGCTCAGAATGTTAATGTATGCATGTGAGCACTGCTAGTGATTGGCTGAGATTTTCCCTTTTATTTCAATTTGCAATACATATCATTGTTTTTTTTGCTCCCATTGACATACATTGCCTTATTCAAATGTATGGTAATAAACAGCAATTTTACAGTTTGTGGAATAGTTCATGTTATGTTCTGTTACCTTTATTTTATCAGGGAAACATCAAGCAGGTTGAATCTGTGCTTTTTATTACTTGTTACATGCATCTTTATAACTTCACACAGAATACTTCATTTTCTGTTTCCTTTTTTATTCTCCTCCTACACTCTAACTTCCTGATCACATATCCTTCTGTGCCGATGCAGTCTTAAAGCTACAGTACCATATGTTATTGTTACTCAATAATGCACATAAACTATATAAATGTTGTGACTGGATCACTGGTAAATAACTTCTGCTATAGATTTATTTAAAGGAAATAGTGCAGGGTGCTTATTTATATAATTGTACATGCACTTATTTTTGATATTGTGTATTTTTTGTATTTTTTGAGAAAGGAAATCGTTATCTCTGAGACCAGGGTAGACAATTTGTTTTTTCTGTTTTAACCTTTCTAAAGCAAATGCCTTATTTCTGATGTATATATCTGATACAATGAGCCTTTGTGGATGGAAGCCTTTTGTGTATTGTGATGTGGGGAAATGGCTTCCTTGGGGTTTGTGATGTTCTGTGGTAAAAGTGTATTCTGAAGAAAGGCCCCATATGTTAATTGGATCTTTTGATGTGTGAGGGTTCACTTAAAGACAGGAAGGTTCAATTAAGACCTTGCTACTAGATTTCCTGTGTCTAAAAACAAGATTTAGGACATCACAGAATTTGTAGACATCACAGATAAGCGTAAATATTGTTAGCTTTTCAATACATGTAAATCCTTGTTTGTGTAAACACATTACATCTTGATTCTAAAAATAGCCTGCGTCTAAACTGTATAAAAGGCACTGACTTGTATTGAAAAATTGTTCTTCTTGTTTCATCTGACTTGCTCACCTGGTACCTTTAACCAGTGTGAGAGCAAATAAACTGTATTCCTGTGACCTGCTGATTGGACCCTAAATGTAATCCGTTCTCCGGCTGTTTCTGAGGTTTGGATCCAAGCTTTTCTGGTACCACCACTCTGCTTGCTACCCTGTAGCCATGGTCAGTGTGATAGGCCAGGGGGGATCCATCCACAGATTCCCTGATCCATAGTAAGAGGTCAGGAGTACCAGCCCAGATACACCAGTAACGGGGTAAGTCTAGCCGGTTCCCAGCAGCAACAGACATAGTGGCATAGGCGGTCATCCTGTCAGACTTGTGAATATATATCTATATATATAATAAATAGGTGCAACTTGAGGATGGCGCACTGGTGATGTTAAGCAGACTTATGCTAAACCAGGTGGGAACAGTTAGATGAGCATGAGGATCAAACAGGACTATGAGAAAAATAACATTAAACAGTGGAAAAAGCAGACAACACAACTATCACATAAACACTACTCTTCTTCACATCCTGAGAATACAAACAGGTCAGATCACCACTGGAAAACTGTGAAACAAAATTATGATAGAACACGTTACAGCCCCCCCACTAAGAAACATCCCCCTACAGAACAACTACCTCTTAGGAACAGATTCCTTGCATTAGACAACATCGATGCTAGTGATAGCGACGATTTTTTATGCCCAGTACGCTTGTTGCACGAGAGAGGGGCCAACAAGCGGAACGTCAGAGAAAATATCAAAATAGCCTCACCCATGAAGCGCAGGCACATGGAGGAAGACCTGCATTTGATCCTCATGCTCATCTAACTGTTCCCACCTTGTTTAGCATAAGTCTGCTTAACCTCACCAGTGCGCCATCCTCAAGTTGCACCTATTTATTTCTATTTCCGGCCTTACCAGCCAGAGTTTTGTAGGAAGGCTGCCTCCTCACGTGGAAGAGGTGGTTATGTGGGTTTGAACTATACTACTAAATATATACAATACTGTGTTGAGCGCCAGTGTTTACATCTTGCATATATATCTATATATATATATATATATATATATATATATATATATATATATATATATATATATATATATATATATATATATATATTCTGAGACTTACTCTGAGACTTTATTGTTACTGTCCATTATTTCCTAGCACTGGATATATTATATACTCTATTTGGAGCTGCATAGTTTTTTCCTAAGTGCTAGCTATGGTCTTGTGATTCGTATGGTTAGGAGTCCTGTACCCTCACCAGCAATACCTATACGGGTCTCTGATCTGATTTGCATCTGTGTATCAAAAGGTTTAAGGCTCATCCTATGGTAACTGCATTTTATGATATTCTATGCTTTATTCACTGTTTGTGTTAATAGGTTGCAACCTTCTCTATTAGTGATTGAATATTGTATAACCCATTGAAGAAATAAAGGCACTTACTGTGCATCAAGGGGATACTACATTGACTTATATTATGTATTATCTAAAGGGTTGATACCACCAATCCACCAGGTTGTTTACCCACCCATCATCAGGGAGTGTCCACCATACTCCTCCCAATTGTCTGCGCCATAGGGGACCTGTTTATTTGTCTAAATGGTACATGTACTGTCTGTTCTGTTATCAACATATCTGAAAGCCGATAACAGAAAAAAATAATTAAACCAATTATTTTCACTTTTTAAGTTAAAAAGTTTCTAAATCATTTCTTTATTTTTTTAAAATATTTTTTAATTTTTTTTAAAAAAAATATTACTTGTTTTTTTGTGACAAACGGAACTGACAGCCCACGTCCACTGCACATGCGTGAGTTGGCTATCTGGCTCATACATGTGCAAATCCCCAGAGACTGGTCTGGCAAATTGGTGAGCTAATCAGATAATTTCCTTGAATCATTCATCACATCCCTGATCATTCCTTTAAAGAAAAGGAATCTAGTCCATTTATATATACATTTAATGAAACAGCCATCACATCCTTCCTCTGTAGTGAATTCCACAGTTTGACTACCCTACGGTGAAAACTGCTTTAAATGTTGGTGAATCCATCTTTCCTCCAGTTGTAGTGGATGTCCTGTTGTCAGCAGCACGGCTCTGGGTATTAACGCTTTGTTAGACAAGTACAGTAAGTATAAAGAATACACAGCAGCAGGTTAGAGCCTCCTGGCATAAACAGCCACAATGACATAATGCAGACACAAGAAGGCCTCTGTGTGTCAGTGATATAAGCATCATACACAAACCTACAATACTTCCATATTCTAGATACATTCCTTTGTATTTAGTATTTTGTGCTACTATTTTGTAGATTTTCCCTGGCGTCCCAGGATTGAGGATATGACGCCTCTGGTTGTACAAAAGAACCAAACCAGCACTTTGTCCTGTAGAATCTCTGCATATTTCCCAGAAGACCTGAAGGTGACCTGGTTAGAGAAGAAGGGACAATCTGAATGTGATTGTGCATATAATACATTGTACAACATCCCTCCTATAACACCAGTCAGACTGGCTGATAACTCATGGACCTGCTCACCTGCCTTATCCTTTACACCTACATCGGTCTATGAAGGTCTGGAGTTTATCTGCCGGGTGGAACATCCCAGCCTGGAAAATCCAATAGAACTGAGTACTGGACCAGCCAGGGAGAATGGTGAGCAAATCATTTTATATTAAATTATAGTAATACAACATGTATAACTTCGTATAACAATCATAAATATATATGCACAGATAATTTGAAGTGCCCCCATTGTCTACACACAACCGAGGCAGATAGTTTGTGATTAGAGTCTATCAATTCATTAGGAATCAGTGACATCTCACATCTCATAAATACTCATTCAGCTCACAAATGGCTTCCTCTATTATGTGTAGTGAGGAGTACACTTTAGCAGTTACTAAGGCTATAAGTATTGAGATGAACAATTGAGGCATCTGATGTTGGAATAAGTAGAACAAGTGAATTACATAAATCCAACCAATGCACCAGGTCTAGTAGTGGGTAATAGCCTATCAAGATGCAAGATGTTGAAGATCTTCCCTAGTCGTAAGTGTAGAGTACATCTATCATAGAGGAAATACAGTATACGAAGATGCTACACTTTTAGTCATTGTAAGACATCTTAAGCATTTCTGATACCATTATGCAAATAAACAACTTAGGTATTGATATATATTTATATGTACACACCTCATACTGATTAGAACTGATTAGAGAATTTGTTTTAATTAACCCATGTTTGCTTTTACATGTAAAAAAAGATGGGAGGGGATGTAAATGGTCACTTTGAGGATAAGACTGTTTATCTTGAAATTAAAAAGACATTATCTGATGCTGAAAGCTTGCATCTGAATTTCAATGTCCCCGACACTGACATTTAGCTGCAGCCCCACCCACTTCCCAGTAAGCCCGATCAGTTTTCGGGATCACAAATTGAGTTGGGAGGTATGCACTAAGTATTGAGTAAAATGTCATATTAGAATAAAGATGCATACCATAAATTGCTAAAAGTGAAAAACATAAATGATTACATTTTATAAAAAGTTCTCAGACTCGTTGAAATTGATTCAGTGTAAGCAATCACCAATCTGTTTCAATTGTGAAAATCCCTCCTGACCCAATACTGCAGTACTATTTTTACCCTATATCCACTACTATCCTTTATTTTAATTAGCGGTCGTATTCCTGGATACACCTTTCCGCAAAAAAATTGTCTTACCCTTTCTTAAGCATATCTATTGAATCTGCCATCACAACCTTCCCTGGCAATGAATTCCATATCTTGACTGCTCTTATTGTAAAGAACCTCTTCCTTTGCTGGTTGTGAAATTTCCTCTCCTCTAACCTTAGGGGATGACCACGTGTCCTGTGTATGGTCCTTGGGGTAAAAAGTTCCCATGAAAGTTCTCTGTATTGACCCTTAATGTATTTGTACATAGTAATCATATCTCCCCTTAGACGCCTTTTTTCTAAAGTACACATGCCTAAACTGGCTAACCTTTCCTCATAACTTAATGACTCCATACCCTTTATCAATTTTGTCGCCCTTTTCTGAACCCTTTCTAGTTCCAAATTATCTTTTTTTATAGAATGGTGCCCAGAACTGTACTGTATATTCAAGATGAGGTCTTAAAATGATTTATACAGTGGAAAAATTACACTGTCTTCCCTTGCATCTATACCCCTTGTTATGCATGCCAATACTTTATTTGCCCTTGCAGCTGCTGCGCTTGCTCGATATTGAGCACTATTGCTAAGTCTACTGTATACGAGCACTCCCAAATCCTTTTCCAATATAGATTCTCCTAAATTAATTCCATTTAATTTATAGATTGCGTTCTTGTTTTTGATCCCTAAATGCATAACCTTACATTTATCTATGTTAAACTTCATATTCCATTTGGTCACCCAATCCTCCAGTTTATTTAAGTCCCTCTGTAGAAAAGCTACATCTTGCTCTGTGTCACGGTATCAACGAGGGACAGTAGGATCCTGGTAGTTCAGCCAGGATTGACTTGACTTCAGCTAGAGGCGCGGAGTCTAACAAGTGAAAGGTGTTCACCAGTGATTCCCGCAAGGGAATATGGACTTTGCGGCATCCACTTGCAGGTCGCGGCCCCCTAGGGAAGTTCCCAGCGAACCACGAGAGAAAGAGCGTAGTATTAGAAAACAGTAACCCAGGGAGATATCGAGCATGTAGAGCTACTTGATAGCGGTTAGAGAGGATATTCTGCAAGGTCGTCACTTGGGAGTGATAAGGAGATAATCTGCAGCGTTGCCACTGAGGAGTGGTTTTAGAGAGAATGTTCTGCAGCATCGCCACTTGGTAGTGATTTAGAGAGAATGTTCTGCAGCGTCGCCACTTGGTAGTGGTTTAGAGAGGATATTCTGCAGGGTCGTCACTTGGGAGTGATTAGGAGATACTCTGCAGCGTTGCCACTGAGGAGTGTTTTTTAGAGAGAATGCTCTGCAGCGATGAAGCCCAGGGGAGCAGGATCACAGGAATGAAAAGTATGGAATTCACGGGAACAGGCATGCAAAAGCACAGGAGCTGCTTCCAGGACAACAGTCAGATACTGACTGAAAGAACCAGCACAGAGTTTAGGTCAGAAGGTTTAGATATAGTGCAGTTCCAATTAGGCAGCCAATAGAGGGCAGCAGGAGGACAGAAAAGGGTTTGATCGTTCTGTGTATGCGCAGAACCATTGAGCGCCGAAGAAGGAAAGAGAGAGACAGCGCTGGACGGACTGCAGCAGCGTGGAGACAGGTAAGTCAGGTTAACTTAACAGATAGTGTCTTGGTGGGGGGACCGCGGGAGGCAGAGGATACACACGCCGGCTCCCAGGGGGACACAGCGGGGGTCCGGCGTGTGACACTCTGATTTTATTACCTTACAGAGTTTAGTGTCATCTACAAAAATAGAAGCATTGATCTCTAAACCATCACCAAGGTCATTAATAAATATATTAAAAAGGAGTGGTCCCAGCATGGAACCGGGAGGTTGTCCACTTAAAACTTTTGACCAATTAGAAAATGTTCCATGTATCACAACTCTCTGTTCCCTATTCTCTAAGCAGTTTTTGATCCAAGTACAAATGTTGTTTCCTAGACCCAGTTCTCTTATTTTGTAAACCAACCTCTTGTGTGGCACTGTATCATAGGCCTTTGCAAAATCTAAGTAGACCACATCTACTGTGCTGCCCTGGTCTAAGTTCCCACTAAATTCCTCGTAGAAAGTAATTAGATTAGTTTGACATGACCTATCCCTCACAAATCCATGTCGATTCCAACTACTAATCTTATTTTGCACCAAGTAATCCTGAATACTATGCCTTAATATACCTTCCAGTAGTTTCCCCACTATTGATGTCAGACTTACAGGTCTATAATTCCCCGGTTGTGATCCTGTCCCCTTTTTAAACTACGGCACCTCATCTGCTATTCGCCCATCCCTTGGTACTGAGCCGGATGAGATTGTATCTATGAAAATTAAGAATAGCGGTCTAGCTATTTCTGAATTTAGCTCCATAAGAACTCTTGGGTGTATGCTATCTGGACCTGGAGCTTTATTTATCTTAATATTCTTCAGTCGCCTTTGGACTACTTCCTCTATCAACCAAGCATTAAATAATGGTATGGTTTCATTTCCATTTTTATGTATTATTCCTACCATTTGTTCCTCTCTAGTAAATACTGAATAAAAGAAAGTGTTTAATACCTCTGCTTTTTCCTTAGTATCATTTGTCATCTCACTTCTTAGGGGTCCTATATTATATTTTTTCATCCTTTTGCCATTTATATACTTAAAAAACTTTTGGGGGTTTGTCTTTATTCTGCAACTTGTTTTTCATTTTCTAATTTAGCCAATCTAATTTCCTTTTTGCATGTTTTATTACATTCCTTGTACCTACGGAAGGACTCCTCTGACCCTTCAGACTTAAACAATTTAAATGCACGCTTCTTCCTTTGCATTTCTTCCCTTACCTTTTTGACTGCAAATGACTTGAAATTAGTGTAATTGAGGTTAATTATAATAATAATAATAATGTAGGGGGAAACAAAGCAAAAATATTCAATTTTAGCAACAAACAAAAAAAAAATCTGAATTTTAGAAAGAAATCGGGATCCAAAACCAAAGCCAAAACCAAAGCACACAAGGGCGGTTTTGCTAAAAAGAAAAAAACAAAGTTGATCCAGATGCAAAACCAAAACCAAAACCAGAACACGGGGGGTCAGCGGACATCTCTAGTTAAGGACTCTACAAAGAACAAAGGTTCAAAATGAAGACAAAAGAGCAATGCATAGAGTGATATGATTATGTGAGGGGTGCCCCTAGTGGTCTAATCAGCAAACACCAGCAGTCCTTATTGGCTTAACTAGCTGATGAGTACAGGCAAATGATACCAGAGGACCCCTGCCCGAATACACAGGTGGTTAACTCAGTCTCACATGTGGGCGGACACTACTGTAGCTTGTCTCTCTCAACACCCCAGAAATGCCGCTCTGCCTCTGTACAGCATCTCTACCTCGCTATCGGAGCACTTCTCAGAGGGCTCTGCAATTGGGAGCTCTTCTCTGTCTCAGTCAGTCTCCGTATCACCAGCAACTCTTCCACATAGCCACGATGCACAGTGCAGAGACCCCACCTCATTATGGGAGCACTTCTCAGGGTGCTATCTCCATAGGGCTCTCCTTTCTCCTAATATTGCTTTCCTGAACAATCCATATCCTAGCCCGAAAATAGTTTTTAAATGTCATCTAGTAGATACCACAGACGTGTCAGAAAGTTAAAGTGTTAAGTGACATTTATGACAAAAATCAAACATTTCACACAGGGCTGGTAACACCATCCCCACCATGAGGTGTGTTAGTGGTATCTTATGGGGATGCTGCTAAGCTGTAATTGACATATTTTTTTTTAGGATTGATGAGAACTGAATTGTGCTTATTACAGACAAATCCTGATCAAATACCTGCTATTTCCTCAGACTGGGCCAGATCGAAAGGATGAGGAGACCTGACCTTCTCCCATCTTAACCTGTGTCAAGATCTCAAAGTTGTTGGGCAAATATTGCTCTACATCAGTGTCCAAAGTTAGTAGAGATTTATTCAAAAAGATTCCTGAATGTGTCAGCTACCAGAGGTGTATTAACCAAGGGTGTATACTTATACTTATTAAATGATTATATGATGTATTGTATTATTGTCACTCACCGGACTGTGAGTGCTTCTTCCCGGACATTTAGGAACCGTGGCCGTCCTCCATCCTGAGGGACTGCGCATGCGCAGCCCTTTCTAATCCTTCAGTGTATGTTCCTTTAACTTAATTGGCAGATCAAGCAACACTCCCTATATTAAGCACCTGTGGTCATCACCACGTTGCCTGATCTTGGAGTCTCATTCCCCATGAGTCTCTGAAGGTGTTCCTGTGTTTCCTCGTTTATTCAGCGCTGCTGATTCCTGTGGTTTCCAAACCACTTCTACCTCTGTGGTTTCCAAACCACTGCTACTACTGTGGTTCCCATACCACTTCTACCCTTCTGTGTATCATCGTGACTGTTAGCTGATTCCTATCGCTGCCTCCGTGCATTACAGTCTTCAATCCACATTCACTCACCTGTTCATCATCGTGACTGTTAGCTGATTCCTATCCGCTGCCTCCGTGCACTACAGTCTTCAACCTGCAACTCGTCTGTGTTTCATCATCGTGACTGTTAGCTGATTCCTATCCGCTGCCTCCGTGCACTACAGTCTTCAACCTGCAACTCGTCTGTGTTTCATCATCGTGACTGTTAGCTGATTCCTATCCGCTGCCTCCGTGCACTACAGTCTTCAACCTGCAACTCGTCTGTGTTTCATCGTGACTGTTTGGCTGATTCCTATCCGCTGCCTCTGTGCGCTTCAGTCTTCAGTTCATCTCAACTCTCCCATGTTTCCTCGAGACTGCTGCCACTATTGCTATCCGCTACTCTCCGTGATCAACAGTTCCAGTTCAACTCTGCTCTCCCGTGTCCCATCGTTACTGCACCTGCTGGTTGCTATTGGCTACCTCCGTGTGTCCGCAGAGACCTGCTGCTGCTACTCCTCAGCTCTACTCATCCATCTACTGCTGATCCGCTCTCCACGCTTTCCTGTGTTCCCGCTGGTCTCTACCCGCCTGTCAGCATTGGATTCGTGTCTCTCTACTTACCTCTCTGCTAGACCATCGCCATTCTCCAGGGTCCTCCAGGAGTCCAGTTCCACGCTCTACTGATTCCTGTATATTTGTTTCCCTGCTGGTCTACCTACCTGTGCGCTGCACCTACTAGACCACCGCTTCACCCATCCAGGGACTTTGCATCCTGCCGGCCTCCTGCCGTTCAGGTATCTCTGCACTCCTGTCTGACTGCCTGCTTCTGAACCACGGTATGCATACTTCTCATTGACTGTGCTGGTGTATTGCATATCTTGCTGGACTGTGTTGGTTCTCCTCTGGAGTTTGCTATCCGCTGAGTCTATTGCCATCATTGACTGTGTTATCTCGTGCTGGATTACTTCAAGAGACTTTCTATTATGGCAGTGCTGTTCAGTCATATATATATATATATTGTACATATTACTGTGGATCAAAGTTAAGGTGCCCGTGTATATCTTGTGTTGCAGTCTCTCCCCGTGCACCTCCTCACATATATATTCAGTGGTACAACTTGCTAGTGGCAGACCACTGATCCCTGTTTCCAGTATCACCTGTTCCAGTATCCTCTCACATAGCAGTGGTACAACTTGCTAAACGCAGACCACTGACTCCCCGGATACCTCCACTTGGATTCCATTCCTTCACTCTGACAGCGGTACAACTTGCTATCCGCAGACCGCTGACTCTCATCACCTCCTCGTTTCTGTTGGACATTCCTCCTCACTATAGCAGTGGTACAACTTGCTACCGCAGACCACTGACTACCTTCACGTGTCCTTTGTCCATACAGTTCCTCGTATATTATTACCATCATATTGCCAGTGCTGCTAGTCATAGACTTTCCCGAGCATCTCTATCATCTGCTATTTCCTGTTCCGTGATCACCCTGCTACCAGAGTACCATATTACCACCTATACTGCTCTGGTAAGCCTATCACCTGGTGATCCCTGGGTAAAGACTCCTAGTGCCCGTGACAATTATCTTTTTCATGGCAAAAATATGTATATCACACCAGTGTTTGAAGTGGGCTGGTATATAGTTGTACCCAGGGGCAGGCTGGGCTGGGGGGCAGGGGGACATCTGCCTCCTGGGCCAGTATCATAGTGGGCTACCTGGAATGGTTCACTGGTTCAACTGAATTTTTTTTTATTTAAAATAGGCTGCTCAGTCGAGTCTTGCCCCTTGGGCTAAAGTTGGCCAGCCCTCCTCTATAAATACCACCACTAAATACCACCACTTCTCCTGCTGTCTTCATTGTAAAACTATCAAATGCCATTCACTTACGTTTTCTATACCATCACATTTAGATTTTCAGTTCGACCTCTGTATCACACAAAAAATTTTGCTGTCTCTAATTCCTCTTTTACTCCTAGTGCCCCCGCAGGTGGAAGAACATGTGAAATTCACCCTCTGTGAACCAGATCATGTGCTGTGTTCTATGAGTTTAATGAAGTTTTATCCCCAAAATATTAACATTACATGGACGTATGAAAACCAGAATAATACAATGCCTTCAACCAAAAAAATAATTCAGACCAATGATGAAACAAAGTTTGATGCTACAAGCGAGTGTAAAGTTCCCTGGAAATATTTCCAGTCTCTGGTGCGGGTGACCTGGAGTCATGAGTCACTGACGGGTCATCAACATAGAGATGTCCGCATAACAGGTACCATAAACCATATAACAATCACAATGCAATATACACTATACAAAAAACATATATTTACCTACTCTTAAAAGTTTTCCTCCTGTGCTTTTTAGCCAAGTTTTTATATCATGAGACAATGGGAGTTATAAATTCATTACAACAGAAAACCTGTGCAAATATAGAGCAGCAGTAAATTAAGGGACAAAAATGTCCTACAGTTATATGACTTTCACTGGCAGTTTAATAAATGACCCTGAATCTACATCAGGCCTGACTTGGGATAAGTGTCATTCTCTTTATCACTAGTGACCTTCGGTAATAAGCTCTGCCTACTTTTTGACTAAGCCCAACACACTACAGGGGCTACAAGAAATTAAAATGTCCTCCACATTCTGCTTTATAGTTGTGATGCTCTACTGTGCACCATCATTGCAAATAAGATCATTATCAATATGTATATATAAATGCCACTGTCTGTCTGCCTGTTTTCCCTGCAGTGAGTACAGTAGTCCGTCCATTGCC
Organism: Mixophyes fleayi; assembly: GCF_038048845.1. Taxonomy (NCBI): domain Eukaryota; kingdom Metazoa; phylum Chordata; class Amphibia; order Anura; family Limnodynastidae; genus Mixophyes; species Mixophyes fleayi. Next base: position 11,978,454 of record NC_134408.1, read on the forward strand.
CCACAGTAATGATCTGTGGATGTACTGTGAGACTGGATGGATTTAGTCCTTCTGGGGTGTGAGACACATCTTTGCTTCATGTAACAGGTGGAGCACCAGGGGTTGGATGTTATATTGAGTGTTCAATCACCTTGAGCAGTAGCTTAATACTACCTGAGTCTGAGTAATGAACATACTACATTACACGATCGGGTATTCTACTTAGAGTACATGATTGTTCCTTTTACCGCATATAATAATATGATTTCATTTGTAGAGTTTCCCTGGCGTCCGGTGATAGAGGAAATAGATAAACCAACTTTACTTGTGAATACAGAAGTCAGATTGCAGTATAAAATCTCTGGATATTTCCCTGATGATCTGACTGTGACCTGGTATAAGAAGGAGAATAAAGGCCGTAATCTGGTTCATGTTACTAAACATAAAACCTCAATTACCGGCACCCAGAAGCAGCCAGATAACACATACAGCTGTACAGCCAGTCTGATATTCACTCCATTACTGATGGAACATCAAGGATCAGAATTCATCTGCAGAGTGGGACATCCCAGCCTGGTGCAGCCAATAGAGAGACGTACAGGAGCGTTACACGTGAAGAGTGAGTATGGTACATTAATAACTATAATGTAATATAAGTTCAATAATATAATTATCAGCTCAACATTTATATGCTAAGATAATGGTCTTATTTTATTACTGTGATACAAAATATCAGCTCCATCTGTATGGTATGGACTATAATGTTATAACACTGTCACGGAAGGTGCCTCACACATTGAGAGAAATGGCACAGATCGGCCATATGGCAGAATGACAATATCAGCAGAGGCCTATGCAGTACTGCCGGCCAATGACTGGGCACATTTTCATACCTATCCCTTAATAAAGGATTTAGCAGAGGTACCTGAGTAACAGTTATTAAGTGTCCCTAGAATATCATTATTGCTCTTGTCCACTGACTACAGGATCCAGATCACCAGGACCTCCCCAGCATAAACCAGAAAGACACAAACATTTCCTGTAACGCTCTTGAAGTTACCATGTAACATAGCATTATCTTTGTTCTTGAACTATATATGTATACATATATACATATACACACATACACTGGACAGATGTATAAATGTCTGAGCCTATACTACACATGTTACTACAGTTATTGTTTCCTGTTTGTTGCTCACACAATTTATGCCACATCTCTGTCACATACGTGAATCACTATATAATACTGGGGAAGTAGTTTATACCGTCAAACCTAGTTTACCACAAGTATCACTAAGATCTGAAGAAACGTCTGAAACTAATCCTATTACAATGTATATAGGGGGATTATGGAAATCAGAGCTCATAAAACTGCAATAATACAAGCTATTGGCCCCACATGTAAAAATGTGATTCCAGTTTTCATTAGGGATGAGCGCACTCGGATTTATGAAATCCGAGCCCACCCGAACGTTGCGGATCCGAGTCGGATCCGAGACAGATCCGGGTATTGGCGCCAAATTCAAATCTGAAACTGAGGCTCTGACTCATAATCCCGTTGTCGGATCTCGCGATACTCGGATCCTATAAATTCCCCGCTAGTCGCCGCCATCTTCACTCGGGCATTGATCAGGGTAGAGGGAGGGTGTGTTAGGTGGTCCTCTGTCCTGGTAGATCTCGTGCTGTGCTGTTTAGTTCTGTGCTGTGCTGTTTAGTTCTGTGCTGTGCTGTGCTGTGCTGTGCTGTGCTGTGCTGTGCTGTGTTCTGCAGTATCAGTCCAGTGGTGCTGTGTGCTGTGCTCTGTCCTTCTGAGGTCAGTGGTGCTGCTGGGTCCTGTGCTGTGTCCTGTTCAGTCCAGTGGTGCTGTGTCCTGTGCTCTGTGCTTCTAAGGGCATAGTTATTTCCCCAATATTCCCCTGTGTTTAAAAAAATAAAAAAAAGTTATTTAAAAAAATACCAAAAACTACTTTAATTTTTTTTAATTACCACAAAATTTGCACAACCAATCCTGCAGTATAAGCCCATTGGTACTGCAATATTACCAAGTTCACACATTCAGCAGTAAAAGTCCAGTGGTACTGCAATATTACAAAGTTTACACATTCTGCAGTATCAGTCCAGTGGTGCTGTGTCCTGTGCTCTGTCCTGCTGAGTTCCGTAGTGCTGCTGGGTCCTGTGCCGTGTCCTGTTCAGTCCAGTGGTGCTGTGTCCTGTGCTCTGTGCTTCTAAGGGCATAGTTATTTCCCCATTATTCCCAAGTTTTTAAAAAATAAAAAAAAAGTAAAAAAAAATAAAAAATTTAAAAAAAAAAAAAATATATATAATAATTATAACCAAATTTGCAAAACCAATCCAGCAGTATAAGTCCATTGGTACTGCAATATTACAAAGTTCACACATTCTGCAGTATCAGTCCAGTGGTGCTGTGTCCTGTGCTCTGTCCTCTGTCCTGCTGAGTTCCGTAGTGCTGCTGGGTCCTGTGCCGTGTCCTGTTCAATCCAGTGGTGCTGTGTCCTGTGCTCTGTGCTTCTAAGGGCATAGTTATTTCCCCATTATTCCCAAGTTTTTTAAAAATAAAATAAAAGTAAAAAAAAATAAAAAATTAAAAAAAAAAAAAAATATAATAATTATAACCAAATTTGCAAAACCAATACAGCAGTATAAGTCCATTGGTACTGCAATATTACCAAGTTCACACATTCTGCAGTATCTTGTGCTACATATAATGGAGACCAAAAATTTGGAGGATAAAGTAGGGAAAGATCAAGACCCACTTCCTCCTAATGCTGAAGCTGCTGCCACTAGTCATGACATAGACGATGAAATGCCATCAACGTCGTCTTCCAAGCCCGATGCCCAATCTCGTAGTACCGGGCATGTAAAATCCAAAAAGCCCAAGTTAAGAAAAAGTAGCAAAAAGAGAAACTTAAAATGATCTGAGGAGAAACGTAAAGTTGCCAATATGCCATTTACGACACGGAGTGGCAAGGAACGGCTTAGGCCCTGGCCCGTGTTCATGACTAGTGGTTCAGCTTCACCCACGGATCTTAGCCCTCCTCCTCCTCCCCCCCCCCTACAAAAAATTGAAGAGAGTTATGCTGTCAGCAACAAAACAGCAAACAACTCTGCCTTCTAAAGAGAAATTATCACAAATCCACAAGGCGAGTCCAAGGATGTTGGTGGTTGTCAAGCCTGACCTTCCCATCACTGTACGGGAAGAGGTGGCTCGGTAGGAGGCTATTGATGATGTAGCTGGCGCTGTGGAGGAACTTGATGATGAGGATGGTGATGTGGTTATTGTAAATGAGGCACCAGGGGGGGAAACAGCTGATGTCCATGGGATGAAAAAGCCCATCGTCATGCCTGGTCAGAAGACCAAAAAATGCACCTCTTCGGTCTGGAGTTATTTTTATCCAAATCCAGACAACCAATGTATGGCCATATGTAGCTTATGTAAAGCTCAAATAAGCAGGGGTAAGGATCTTGCCCACCTAGGAACATCCTCCCTTATACGTCACCTGAATAACCTTCATAAATCAGTGTTTAGTTCAGGAACTGGGGCTAGGACCCTCATCGGTACAGGGACACCTAAATCCCGTGGTCCAGTTGGATACACACCAGCAACACCCTCCTCGTCAACTTCCTCCACAATCTCCATCAGATTCAGTCCTGCAGCCCAAGTCAGCAGCCAGACTGAGTCCTCCTCAATACCGGATTCATCCGAGGAATCCTGCAGCGGTACGCCTACTACTGCTGCTGTTGCTGCTGTTAGTCGGTCATCTTCCCAGAGGGGAAGTCGTAAGACCGCTAAGTCTTTCACAAAACAATTGACCGTCCAACAGTCGTTTGCCATGACCACAAAATACGATAGTAGTCACCCTATTGCAAAGCGTATAACTGCGGCTGTAACTGCAATGTTGGTGTTAGACGTGCGCCCGGTGTCCGCCATCAGTGGAGTGGGATTTAGAGGGTTGATGGAGGTATTGTGTCCCCGGTACCAAATCCCGTCGAGATTCCACTTCACTAGGCAGGCGATACCAAAAATGTACAGAGAAGTACGATCAAGTGTCCTCAGTGCTCTAAAAAATGCGGTTGTACCCACTGTCCACTTAACCACGGACATGTGGACAAGTGGTTCTGGGCAAACGAAGGACTATATGACTGTGACAGCCCACTGGGTAGATGCATCCCCTTCCGCAGCAACAGCAACAGCTGCATCAGTAGCAGCAACTACAAAATGGCGGCTCGTGCAAAGGCAGGCAACATTGTGTATCACAGGCTTTAATAAGAGGCACAACGCTGACAACATATTAGAGAAAATGAGGGAAATTATCTCCCAGTGGCTTACCCCACTTAGACTCTCATGGGGATTTGTGGTGTCAGACAATGCCAGTAACATTGTGCGGACATTAAATATGGGCAATTTCCAGCACGTCCCATGTTTTGCCCACACCATTAATTTGGTGGTGCAGCATTACCTCAAGAGTGACAGGGGTGTGCAGGAGATGCTTGCGGTGGCGCGCAAAATTGCTGGACACTTTCGGCATTCAGCCAGTGCCTACCGCAGACTAGAGGCACATCAAAAAAGCATGAACCTGCCCTGCCATCACCTCAAACAAGAGGTTGTGACGCGCTGGAACTCTACCCTCTATATGCTGCAGAGGATGGAGGAGCAGCAAAAGGCCATTCAGGCCTACACAGCCACCTACGACATAGGCAAAGGAGTGGGGATGCGCCTCAGTCAAGCGCAGTGGAGACTGATTTCCGTGTTGTGCAAGGTTCTGCAGCCATTTGAACTTGCCACACGAGAAGTCAGTTCCGACACTGCCAGCTTGAGTCAGGTCATTCCCCTGATCAGGCTGTTGCAGAAGCAGCTGGAGAAAGTGAGGGAGGAGCTGGTAAGCCATTGCGATTACACCAAGCATGTAGCTCTTGTGGATGTAGCCCTTCGTACGCTTTGCCAGGATCCGAGGGTGGTCACTCTTTTAAAGTCAGAGGAATACATTCTGGCCACCGTGCTCGATCCTCGGTTTAAAGCGTATGTTGTGTCTCTGTTTCCGGCGGACACAAGTCTACAGCGGTGCAAAGACCTGCTGGTCAGGAGATTGTCCTCTGAAGAGGACCGTGACATGCCAACAGCTCCACCCTCATTTTCTTCCACATCTATGGCTGCGAGGAAAAAGCTCAGTTTTCCCAAAAGAGGCACTGGCGGGGATGCTGATAACATCTGGTCCGGACTGAAGGACCTGCCAACCATTGCAGACATGTCTACTCTCGCTGCATTGGATGCTGTCACAATAGAAAAAATTGTGGATGATTACTTTGCTGACACCATCCAAGTAGACATGTCAGACAGTCCATATTGTTACTGGCAGGAAAAAAAGGCAGTTTGGAAGCCCCTGTACAAACTGGCTCTATTTTACCTGAGTTGTCCCCCCTCCAGTGTGTACTCGGAAAGAGTTTTTAGTGCAGCGGGGAACCTGGTCAGTGAGCGGCGAAGGAGGTTGCTTCCTCACAACGTTGAAAAAATGATGTTTATAAAAATGAATAATCAATTCCTCAATGAAGTACAGCACTGCCCTCCAGATACTACAGAGGAACCTGTGGTTGTGGAGTCCAGCGGGGACGAATTGATAATGTGTGATGAGGAGGAAGTACACACTGTAGGGGGAGAGGAATCAGAGGTTGAGGATGAGGACGACATCTTGCCTCAGTAGAGCCTGTTTAGTCTGTACAGGGAGAGATGAATAGCTTTTTTGGTGTGGGGGCCCAAACAAACCAATCATTTCAGCCAAAGTTGTTTGGTAGGCCCTGTCGCTGAAATGATTGGTTTGTTAAAGTGTGCATGTCCTATTTCAACAACATAAGGGTGGGTGTGAGGGCCCAAGGACAATTCCATCTTGTAACTTTTTTTTTTGCATTATATGACCAATCAACAGTCGTTTGCCATGTTCAAAAAGTAAAACCAAATTTAAAAAAATTCAAGAAATTAAACCAAAAGTAAAATGCCGTGTCATAATTTAAAACAAGAGGTATTGACGTGCTCTAAAACTACTGTATTGTTGTTTATATTTTATAAACACTACACTTGAAAGCTTGAGTCTTTCAATAAAAAAGTAACTGTCCATTGCACGAATATTTGCAACAGGGACAATTTTAGGGTTAAGAAAGTCAACTAATAACACTTGGACGCTGTCTGTCTTTATAAACACTACACTTGGAAGTTGGAGGAGGTATTGTGGCCCCGGCACCAAATTTACTACCGGGGCCACTCCACTGTGTAGTCCATATTTAGGTGTATCAGATATTAAACAACGGTGACAGTTGATGCCCAATTTTTAAATTATATTGTGGCCTCGGTACCAAATTGTGTACCGGGGCCACCACACTACGCAGTCCAGATACTTGTTTGGTGGCATTCTGACACGTGGAGGGTTTTTTAATTATATTGTGGCCTCGGTACCAAATTGTGTATCGGGGCCACCACACTACGCAGTCAAGATAGATAGATGTGTATCATAGATAAAGTACATTCAGTGGTGTGGGGCAAATTGAAAAATATTCAAAATGCACTGACATTATCAAAAACAAGAGGTTGTCACACGCTAAAACTCCAACATGTATATGATGGAGAGGATGGAGGAGCAGCCGTATGTGTAGTGTAATGCAGACCTGTTGAAGGTTTTTTATATATTTTATTGTGGTGCCCAGTGCCCACTCCTCTAGGCAGTCCAGGTACATTTATTGGTGCGATTCATAAAAGTTCAGGGTTTTTAATATATATTGTGGTGACCCACTCCTCTACGCAGTCCAGGTACATTTATTGGTGCGAATCATACAAGTTGATGGTTTTCTTATTATATATATTGTGGTGACCCACTCCTCTAGGCAGTCCAGGTACATTTATTGGTGCGAATCATAAAAGTTCAGGGTTTTTAATATATTGTGGTGACCCACTCCTCTACGCAGTCCAGGTACATTTATTGGTGCGATTCATAAAAGTTCAGGGTTTTTAATATATATTGTGGTGACCCACTCCTCTACGCAGTCCAGGTACATTTATTGGTGCGAATCATAAAAGTTCAGGGTTTTTAATATATATTGTGGTGACCCACTCCTCTACGCAGTCCAGGTACATTTATTGGTGCGATTCATAAAAGTTCAGGGTTTTTAATATATTGTGGTGACCCACTCCTCTACGCAGTCCAGGTACATTTATTGGTGCGATTCATAAAAGTTCAGGGTTTTTAATATATATTGTGGTGACCCACTCCTCTACGCAGTCCAGGTACATTTATTGGTGCGATTCATAAAAGTTCAGGGTGTTTTAATATATATTGTGGTGACCCACTCCTCTACGCAGTCCAGGTGCATTTATTGGTGCGAATCATAAAAGTTCAGGGTTTTTAATATATATTGTGGTGACCCACTCCTCTACGCAGTCCAGAAAGATACCTTGTTGCAACGTTTTGGACTAATAACTATATTGTGAGGTGTTCAGAATACACTGTAAATTAGTGGAAATGCTTGTTATTGAATGTTATTGAGGTTAATAATAGCCTAGGAGTGAAAATAAGCCCAAAAACTTGATTTTTAAACTTTTTATGTTTTTTTCAAAAAAAATCCGAATCCAAAACCTTAAATCCGAACCGAGACCTTTCGTCAAGTGTTTTGCGAGACAAATCCGAACCCCAAAAATAACAAAAATCCGGATCCAAAACACAAAACACGAGACCTCAAAAGTCGCCGGTGCACATCCCTAGTTTTCATAAATGTCCTCACCTCCCCATGTCTGATGTGGTATAAGAAAGATGTTTTGGCTTATCACACTGGCCAGAGCTGCTGGGTAGCGGCAGAGCGGTGTTACTGGAGAGCTGGGTCCAACCTCAGAAACAGCCGGAGAACGAATTAAATTTAGGGTCAAATCTGTAGGTCACAGGATTACAGGAATATTGAAGAAGCAAATAGTGATGTTTATTTTGCTCAAATGTCCTGACAAGGACAGTTCCACTGATTAAAGGTATCAGTAGTCAGATCAAATGATACATTTCAGTGTAAAAGGTAGTGCTTTTTAACACAGATTTGGACACAACCTCAAAGGCTATTTTTAGAATCGGGATGCAATTGGTTTACCCAAACATGAATTTACATGCAATGCAAAGTTAACAATATTTACACTTTTGTTATGTGCTAAGACTTGTTGTGATTTCCTGCATCTTACAGAGTACATGTGACAGAAAGTCTAATTCCCCTTCCTTACCTTTAAGGAGTATTGGCCACTCACATGAAAATGTCAAATTACCATGAGGTTAGCATGGATCCTTTCTTCCAACACTTGCAGAATACACATTTCCTCCAAAGAAACAAATTCTACAAGAAAAGTTGCAAACCCCAAACAAGGCATTTCCTTACACCAAGATATACAAAAGAATTTCTAAACAAAGGCTTATTTTATCACATATATATATATCAGAAATAATGCATTTCCTCTAGCAAGGTTAAAACAAAAAAAGCGAATTGTCTCCCCTGGTCCCAGAAATAAAGATTTCCTATATCAAAATATACACAATATCAAAAATAAGTGCATTGGCAATTAAATAAATAAGCGCCCTGCGCTATTTCTTTTACATAAATTTATACAATAAGCTACTTGTAAGTGATCCAGTCACAAAATATAATTGAATAAAGTTAATTTTGTGAATCCCACTAATCTTCTGAGTAACATGATATAAATGTACAGGATCACTGAGAACCTTTTCTATGTACATAATATTGCAGATTTCCTTTCCCGGCCAGAAATGGGGGAAATACAGACACCGGATCTGTTATTGGACAAACAGACACATCTGCAGTGCACAGTGTCACGTTATTACCCTGATGATCTGACTGTGACGTGGTATAAGAAAGGGAGAGGAAATAAGGAATTAATTCCCATGTCTGACAATGAGACAAAGAAGCTTCCAATCCACCAATCACAGCAGCAGAGAGATAAAACATTTACCTATACAGCCTGTCTGGTGATCACCCCATCACTGGAGGACCAAGGGTCAGAATTTATCTGCAGAGTGGAACATCCCAGCCTGGAGCAGGCGATAGAGAGAAGTACAGGACTGGTACCAGTGCAGGGTGAGTATAGTTATAGCTTCTTGTTGTATCAGTATGTATAAATCGTAAAGTGGTTTGTGCCTCTGAAGGTGAAATGTATGGTTATTTTGTGAAAATGGATAAAACTATATATATGTAAAATAAAAGTTTGTGCACTTCACTTAATAAATCCGATTCTTATTATACATTCCAAATACCACTTCTTAAAAGAGTAAGTCCTTTTTAAGTGAAACTTATTTTAAACATAGGATTTTGTCCTCATGCCCTATAATCTCTAAATGATCTGTATCCACTGACAGACCTCCTCTTATATTTTTTCCACAACAACTAGAAAAAACAAGCTGAAAGGGAGAGTTCCATAGTGCAGATAAAGCATTTATTTGACAATTCAAAAATCTCTGTGAAAATGTCCTTACAGGATTAAAAATATTAGGAGCATGTAGGTGCAAAGTACTATTAAATGAAGCTACCACCATCAGACAGGAGTCATCAGTGTCTTTACTCCATTATCTCATGTGATTGTGGATGACTCCAAACAGATTCCAGAAACCCAAGTTTCATCACCAACAGACTTCATCGCGGGACGACATAGCTTACAGTGTCCAGAGTTTAAATAGCAAGAGGCTGGAAACCCAGACAATCACATTACAAGGAATATGCAAAGCATTTAAGCAATGTGAATGGTTACAAGCATATGTGACAACACTGATATCCAATAAAAATCAATGATAAAAGAGGAAACACATCAAAATGATCCAGACCCAGTCAGAAACCACTATGTTCTAAAATCCCTTTTACACGGATCTGATCAAATGTCTTCTTGATAAACATAAAAATATACCAATTGACAAACAGTATTGTTAAAAAAATGAATATCAAACACTTGTTAGATTACCTATCAGAGTATTATCACACAGCAGCCGCTAATGCCAACAGCAGTGAATCTGAAAAAAAAAATTCAATTAGTGACAGCAGGGCCAAGTGAGAGCAAGACAGCCATGTGTCCAGATGGCCAATCTCAGCTTGTCTTTGATTTATAACTGTCATTGTCATGTATGTTATAAATTGGATTTTGTCCTCTTTAGATTGCTTGGAATTGGTCAGGGTGTCTTTTTCTATGTTTATTAGTGTTTGCATCTATAAACATTGGGGTGATGTAGCCTCTCTGTGAATTGTTAAGTCATGTCTTAGGCTTGGTCTAGATAGGTGGTTTGTTTTGTTTTTAGGCTTCTTAATTGTTGAAGGGTATGTTGTTGAGCCAGGAGATTTTATGGCAAATGCTCTTTAAGATATTTATTACTGTTCACATGTTTGTAGAATGTTTTTGGAGTGAATTTGAGAGTTCTCAATGTACAGTATTAGGTCCAGTAAATTAATAATTGTACTGTTGTGTTCTTCTCTTAATCCAAAGTTGAGTGTGTTTTGGTTTAGGCATTTGATGAGTTTTTGAGCCCCCCCCCAAAGAATTTGTTGAGTTCCTATAGGAAGGAGATCCCCCAGTATATTATCTACCTAGTATTTCCAGAGTATTATGGGTCATCGTTATAGATAAAGTTTTATTCCCATGTGTTCATGCAATGGTTGGAATAGCTCGGCCCATTTTTTTTCCCATAGCTGCCCCTTATGTTTGCAAGTAAAATGTATCCTGGAATTTGAATAGTTATGTGTGAGAATGTATTGGATTTGTTTTATATTGAAGTATATTTAATCTCTTCAAGTGTTTTGTCTATCACTAGTGTTCCATTGAGTTGTGCGATGTTGTATAGTAAGCTAACATATGTTTTGCACCGCATATTTGAGTCTCTCCATGTTTGGTCTTCTAAGAAGTTGGGGACATGTGTTGTGCTTCTGAGAAATGATGTTTTGCTGACATATGGTTCATGGATGTGTCTATGTAGTGTGATATGTTGAGTTATAGCATCAATCCCTGAAATTGGTTTACCAGGTGGATTGATGATTGATATTGAGTATGAAGAAGAATGTGGTTACTTTTTTTACGTACTGGAATTTATGTTGGTTGAGCATATTGTTGGCTAGTAGCAGCTAATTTTATCCATTTTGACAGGTCTCCTTTCTCACCACCTACCAACTGACCCTGTAGTCCTGTGTCACACTACAGACATCCATGTCCAGGACATCTATATACTCTATACAGCTCTATATGATAACAAAAGGCTAGAAAATCATGATCAACATTTATAAGGCTTCACAGCTTCTGCAGCACCGTACAGTACTGTACATTAGTAAAAAACCAATACATACAGTAATATTACATAAGTACCCAGTGGTCGAGTTGTAAATTTAGAAGTGGAAGCATGAAAAAAGTAATGGAAATGTAAGTGACTGGAATGTGATAGTGTTACAGTGAAGGCAGTAGGAGAAGTGGCGGTGTAGCATACCCCCGAATACACCCCCACTTTCATCCAATCCAATATCTATCTATCTATCTATCTATCTATCTATCTATCTATCTAATATGTGTATATATATATATATATATATGATGTGTGTGTAAGTGTCTGAAATGTGATAGTGTTACAATGAAGGCATTGTAAGGTGGTCGTATGCCATACCATTGTGTACACCCCCACTTTGACCACTGTAAGTACCATAATAATACATAAACCAGATAATACCTAGGTACAACTTAGCATAAACACATACAACAATACAAGTTGTTAACATAGTAAATAGCACAATATGATATGCAGTGTGCAATGTAACAGGGACATACAGACAGGAAAGAGAGACCGAGGCAAAGGGTAGAGAGGACTCTGCCTGTGAGAATTTACATTCTGCTTAATTGAGTGAACCACACATGACCATGTATATTACGTCACCCACAGACAATTTCCCACTAATGTTTATTACATTTTTGTTTTATTTTTTTCTATTTCAGTAAAACCCAAACTCCATCAGCCTATACAGCTGTCCATCAGTGATTCAGGAGATGTGATGGGATCTTTAAGTCTCTGGAACTTTTATCCTAAAGACATAACGGTCACTTGGACCTGTGGACACACAAAGATTCAATCAGAGGAAACAGTCAGTGAGAATCCAGATGGAACATTTACCAGTAACACTAAGTGTAACATTCCTGTAACGCTCCTGATAAACCCAGTGAGAGTGATCTGGAAACATGGAACCATGGAAGTACCAGAATACACGGAGATATCTGTACGGGATCCAGGTAAAGTGATGTAGTGTTATATTTCCTTATTTATAAAACATTTTATCAAAATATATTGTAATGTTAAATATTTTCTTGTGAAAAACCAAAATAACCAAAATAAATTATTTTTGATAGCTTTCAGAGCACAGAGGCCCCTTCATCAGGCAAGTTTACAAATGAATAACGGAGAGAAGGCCACAACCTTCAAGAGATGTTACATTGAGCAATTTGTACAGGGGGGGGGGACATCATTACACTTATCTGGACCAGGACACTATATGACAGATTTAAAAGTCTTAATACTGAAAGGTTTTTATTTTACAAATGACAGGGAGAGAAAAATCTGGGAATTCAAGCTGATAAGAACATTCCAGACATTGACCCAAGGACTCATCCTAACACCTGGATTTATGGTCCACTTCATAGACACACTTCACCCCCAGGGCCGCTGGTGGGGGAGCTGAGGAAAAAACAAAAAACAAAAAAAAACATACTAACGCGTTTGCGGCGCCGGTGTCCCTCCTCTCCTTTCTTCTCCATTCACACTGACTGTCGGGCGTGACGTCATCAAGTCACGCCCGGCAGTCATTGAGGAGTTGCGCAGCCAGGACAAAGCATGAAGAAAGAAGAGAAGACAGAAGAGAAGGAAAGAAAAGAAAGAAGCTAACAAAAGGTAAGTAAAGAAATGGAGAGGCAAGGGGAGGTAAGGGACAGTGCTATAAAGAAGGGGGAGAGAGGCACAGAGTAACAAAGAAGGGGGAGAAAGGCACAGAGTGAACAATAGGGGGAGAGAGGCACAGAGTAACAAAGAAGGGGGAGAAAGGCACAAAGTAACAAAGAAGGGGGAGAGACACACAGAGTAACAAAGAAGGGGGAGAGAGGCATAGTAACAAAGAAGGGGGAGAGAGGCACAGAGTGAAAAAGAAGGGGGGAGAGAGGCACAGAGTGAAAAAGAAGGGGGGAAAGCAGCATGGAGGGCACAGTGTAGTTGTGATGAAGGGGCACAGTAATGTGTGTGTGATGGCACAGGGGACTTGTTGCAATGTAGTGTGTGTGAGGTAGGAGGTGGCTAATTAATGGGTGCTATTTTGTTTGTAGGGTGATGGTGAGGTGGTAAAAGTGAGAAGAACAGGTAGGAGAGAGCAGCAGAGTGTGTGAAATGTTGTGATTCTAGTAGGGACAATGCCAATTTTTGGTGAGTGTTGTGCCCAATGTAAGGTGCAGGCCAAGACTGAACTCTTTCTGTACACACTGCATTCTTTCATTACTACACAGTGGTGCTAGATGTCCTGAAAGTCAGGAGTACTTGGACATATGTCACGCTCCGGTGAATTCAGGACCTAGTGATTTTGATGTGCTAGCCACGCCCCCAACGACGCATTGCCGCGCCCCAATTGTATGACCACACCTTGAAAAAAAAATTAAGCTTACTCAACTATGAGGGGACCCCATGAATTTGTTGTACCGGGGCCCTGAATTCCTCTTGGCAGCCCTGTTCACACCCCACAACAGAGTGGCCTCTGTGCTCTGAAAGCTAGCAAATATAATAATTTATTTTGGTTAGTCAATAAAGGTATCGCTCCTATAATACTTTTGTCTTTTTTGACACAAAAGTATTTAACATCACATAAATTTTTCTGGCTGACACGGTACTGCAATAATTGAAAGAAAAAGTTTTTGCTACACATTATATGGGCAGCACGGTGGCTAAGTGGTTAGCACTTCTGCCTCACAGCGCTGGGGTCATGAGTTCAGTTCCCAACCATGGCCTTATCTGTTTGGAGTTTGTATCTTCTCTCAGTGTTTGCATGGGTGTGCTCTGGTTACCTTCCACACTCCAAAAACATACTAGTAGGCTAATTGGCTGCTATCAAAATTGACCCTAGTCTGTCTGTGTGTGTGTGTATGTTAGGGAAATTAGACTGTAAGCTCCAATGGGGCTGGAACTGATGTGAGTGAGCTCTCTGTACAGCGCTGCAGAATGAGTGATGCTACATAAATTGATGATGATGATTATCAAAATACATTGAAATACTTTGAGAGATAACTCTCCTTTCCAGGTTTGTCCTGGATAGATCAAATACAATCGGTTCCAGACAAGTGGCAATAAGCATTACTTTCTCAAACAACTTTTTACAGTAGGGTGACAGAAGTTTTGAAAACTCTTAGAGATTGCAGTTATAGGTGGTTCAGGTAGGTTTGTCCAGAAATGTGGAGCTCAGAAGCAGAATGCTCTGCATCAGGATTCCTATTGAATTTAGCAACAATTATCTGACTTCTGGAAGTAGATTATAGTTGGTAAGAGCTGTTAACTACATGGGTAAGATTTCTGTTCAGCTTTTGGGTAATTTGTCCAGAAAGATTTGACAGCTACACAGACAAAGTGCACTCCACGTCTGCACTCTAAGTGTAGACAGTCTAGGCCTGATAACATCAGCAGAATGAGCTGTGGAGTGTATAAAAGGTGAATTTAGGGGTATGCACCATAAACTACATCCACATAGACTATAATATGCATTAGTATCAGCTGTGTGATCCATTTTTTTGGCCGTAGTCAGGACAAGATTTGTTTCTATAGATCAAGTCTAGTTTGGAATATATTATGAACAAACGGCTATAATGAAATCATAACCCCAAATTCTTATATTTCATCATTGATACCAATTCAAAACAGTTTGCTTCAAGTTACCTGAGAGCAATCAGATTGCAGTACATTTTTGAAGTTAGAAGTTTGTTCTGTGTGCATACAAAATTGTGTCATATATGCATAGACCTGATTTACAGACTGTGGGTAAGTCTTCTTCTAAATTCAGCAAAAAGTAGTGACCCCAGAACAGAGCACTGAGGGACCCCTAAAGTAATAGAAAATAAACCACTTTAACACGTGTGTTACAGAACCTGAACACTGAAATTTTCTTAACAGTATAGGGCCTTTATTTAGTGTTGAACACAGTTTTGCGGCCCGAACCTACTTGGAAAATAGGGACCTCAAAATTGCATTCTTAGCTTTGTATTTTGAGTTGGACATACAGATACATACGGCTCAAAATACTTTGCAACAATATGGCTGCCTCAAGATACACTTAAGGCATACAGCTTGATTTGATGACTGCAGAGTAAAATAATTAAAATAAATACATTAATAATGGGGGTTGAAAGTGCTCGGCCCTCCACCACAAATGATCCAAGCACCAGCACTCATAGCCTGGTTTATTTTTAGCTATTGCATTGGAATAAACTGCAAAAAAACTGCATGCCAACACAAGACCATGTCAGGCTAAGATGATCCCACTATATCAGAGATACCCGCAGTATGAGTTACCAGTGGGATCAAGCCCAAATCCCACATGGGACTTAATTCCCTAGGGATAATGGGTCCATAACACTTTTTTTGCTGCGTTTATGATTCACTAAGAAAGAACCAAAAGAGCCCATACAGTGTTCATGTGGGGCTCGTTTCTGGCTCCTTTTGTTTGGCTACTAGTACTATTTAAGGTAGTTAGGGCTAAGCATCTGTGCACCACACTTGCTGACCAGCTCCAGGTTTCCTGTGGATTCTCTACCTGAATTTTGACTGATCTTTTGTTGTGACCTTTGACGTGTTCTAGACCCTGCCCGCTTGCTGATAGCCCATGATCTCTGCCTGACCTCTGCCTGTCTTTTGAATTCTCCTTGCTCATTACCTGTCTTGACATTTGGCCTGTCCTTCATTATCCTGTTTGCTACGGACCCACCACTGTTGGACTGTTACTTGTTATTGCCTCCTATATACCGGTTACTCCTCCTACCTCCGCACTAGGGTGTCTGCACATAAACCTTTACAACGCAAGAGTTAAGACCTGGGGGCATCTGTGTACCTGTAAGCATGACTAGCTCTATGGGAAAGAAGGCTGCTATAGGAGAAGACCTCTTTCCACATGTTCTAAAGGTTTATGTCAGTTTCTGTTAGCCAAAATACTCCGGTAATATCATTATTGAATTGTTGTCAGAGAGCACAGTATAATTATCACATATCGCATATCATCTATGCCTTATATAAAGAGGGCACAAAAAATATTTATGACCTTCCAGAATTTTGCAGGATTTGAAGTGTTTTGTTAAAAATGATTGTGTTTATGCTACTCGTGTTTGCTAATGTAATGTACTCTGCATATGTCTGGGAAACATGGTAGATTCTCAAATGCAGAATAAATGACAGGTATGAATTTGCTTTTATGTCAGTAAAGGAGATTTAGGTCTTAAAGGAAATTGACATAGTTAAAATGTTTTCATTAATAATTTGACAGGTTTGATTTTACGTATATAATATACTATTGCATGATCACTAAAAAGATCAGGTAGATTATCAGACCAGTGGATTCTACTAGGCAGGATAAAAGGATCCAGTTTATGAGTGAATTATTGGAGTAATTTAAATTGGCCCTTGTTCATTGAGAAATTAGTTGGTTTAAATGTAATAATTTGACTTTGGATAAAAATTTGATGTATTTGTAGTCAGACCAATTCATATTGAAATCACCAAGAACCAGCAGCTCATTTTTTGTATTTGGAGAATAAATTCTGGACAGAAATTGTATCAAGTTAATTAGGGACTGCAGAGGTTTTTTAATGGGTCAATAGATGCCAGTGCACTCTGCTTTATAGGTGTGGTGCATTATTTACACCATTATTGCGTGATAAAATCATTAGCAATATTAATTTATAAATGCCCCAGTGTTATGATTTCTAATATGAACCCCAGGGAGAGGCAATAGTGTTAGAGAAAATAAAGTGTCTTTATTATGGCAAGTATACAAAGGAAGTTAATTGGTGCAGATAATTACAAACAGCAACTCAGTTCATATGAATTGCAGGTTTCAATAGCAGAAATAGCAGGCATACTCTGATAACACAAATAGTTACAGATGCAGAGAATGGCAAGACCAGTCCATAGAAGCTGCAGGTACCAGGATGCAACTGACGGACTGCAGCACAGGGTAACAGGTTTACCAGGTGTAAATCTGATGACACTATAAAGTTCAGATTTAGGGACAAGCAGGCAGAGTTACCCAATTGTCAGGAGACAGGAGACACTAGATGATGTAGACAAGTACCAGGAGACATGAGGCACCGGATGATGGAGACAGGTTTCCAGATTCCAAGTAACTAGGAGGCACAAGACGCCGAATGATGGAAACAGGTATCAGGATTCCAGGTCACCAGAAAGCATCGGATGATGCACAAGCAAAGGAGGGTCAGACAAGCCAAAGGGTCACAAGCCAGCAGATCCACAAAAGTACCAGGGAATAGACAAGAAGACGGTTGAATTAAAGCCAGTTGTCAGGGTCACAAGCAATGGTGCACAAAATGTAGGAACAGGCAGTAGTCAATACCAAGGAGCAGGTTAGGATCAAACACAGTGTATAACAGACAACTAACAGCAGCAACGACAAAAGATGAACTATATGGTACTGCAGGCCAACTTCAATATAATGGCAGTCCTAACACGCGGGCAGGCTGCTTATTTTCTGTGCAGCAAGTATTGTAGTCTGTCCATAGCTCTACAATAAAGCTGCATGGATGTAGTGTGAGACTGTCTGGATTGTTCTTCTGAAGTGTGAGACAGCTCTTGGCTTCAGAGAACCAGTGAGAGAACCAACTTTACTATATTTGGGCATGTTATATTGAGTAGACAATAACATGCTGTAATAATTGAGAGGCAAGTGGCAATCAGCAGTAAAGCAATATTACCTGGCAGTGATGTATTACATACAAAAATGGAAATAACACTGCATAATCTGAATAATGAAGATACTACATTTCATGATTAGTACATTATTGTTTCTGTTACCGCATACAGTAATATGATTTCATTTGTAGATTATCCCTGGCGTCCGGTGATAGAGGAAATAGATAAACCAGCTTTACTTGTGAATACAGAAGTCAGATTGCAGTATAAAATCTCTGGATATTTCCCTGATGATCTGACTGTGACCTGGTATAAGAAGGAGAATAGAGGACATAATCCGGTTCCTGTTACTAAACATAAAACCTCAATTACCGGTGCACAGAAGCAGCCAGATAACACATACAGCTGTACAGCCAGTCTGGTGATCACCCCATTACTGATGGAACATCAAGGATCAGAATTCATCTGCAGAGTGGAACATCCCAGCCTGGTGCAGCCAATAGAGAGAAGTACAGGAGCGTTACAAGTGAAGAGTGAGTATGGTACATTATTAAATGTCATATAAGTTCAGTTATATCATAATCAGCTCAACATTATGAGCTGAGTTAATGGTCTTGAGACCGGTCCAGTTGTACAGCCGTAAGTAAAATGATGGTATTACCAAATATAATACTGCCGACCAACGACTGATTATTGACTGGACACATTTTCATTTCCATTCAAATAACATCCAAATTAAATTGAAGCAACTGATCACTGACAAGTCAGCTGCTGCTTGATCTATTTTCATGAACTTAGTTTTGAAGCTGGGCAGAGGACACGTGGACCTGTTTCTCCCAGACTTAATCTCTTTTTACGGTTTGCACCATGACATTAATAGGAGTGTTTGGGAATTTAGCGTTTTCCACACAGGGAACAATATGAGCACTGTGGAGCTGATTCATATTCAAACACAATGTGAACGCAACTTGCGCTGAAAAAATTCTGCCATTGGAAATCTGTGAGAGGGGGGCATGGTGTTTGAGGGTCTACATTTTAAAACGTATTAAAACTATTAAGCTAAAATTTGGCATGCAAATGGAAAACTGTCCACAGGTGCCACATGCCAAATTTCAGAAAAAAAACTAAAAAATTACAATTGAGGAATAATCTAAACTTCAAAATCTCGCCTTTTTTTCCACTTCCTGTTTTCACCATTTTTCTGAGGTTTTTGGGAGAGCGTAACTCGGTGTAAAGGGCGTTTAAAGACATGCGGTCAGTTTTGTTAGAAAGCTATTAGGGCTGAGGAGTGCCTTTGAGGGTTCACAAGTTTAACAAAGTTACAGTTTTTTTACAATTTGGTAAAATATGCCCCATTTTAAAGGGATTTCATAACGTTGCGCATGTCAGATAGAGGTGTGTGCTGTGTGTACTTAGAGTGGCTTCATTTGCGAGTGCAAATATGGCTGACCCCTTCTCGCTAAGAAATTTTCTTCAGTGATTTGGAGAAATTAGCCATATATGCAGGGTACAGGGCCGATGGCTGGGGTTTGGGCTTTCAGGGGACACCCACTAGAATTTTTATCGCTGGCACCGCACCCATTATAAAGTTTAATCGGACCGTGCGGTGCCAGAGCCGACTGTTACAGAGCCCATTTTAATCCCCTCCTCACCACAACAGTGTGTTTGCGATCCCGACCCCCCCTCCCTCTCCCAGCAGTGTGTTTGTGATTCTGACCCTCCTCCATCCCCCCAGCAGTGTGTTTGTGATCCTGACCCCCCTCACTCCCCCCAACAGTATTTGCGATCCCGAAACCCCTCCTCACCACAACAGTGTGTTTGTAATCCCGACCCCCTCCCTCCCCCCAGCAGTGTGTTTGAAATCCCGAACCCCCCTCCCCCAGCAGTGTGTTTGCGATCCCAAAACCCCCCTCCCTCCCCATAGCAGTGTGTTTGCGATCCTAAAACCCCCCTCCCTCCCCATAGCAGTGTGTTTGCGATCCCGACCCCCCCTCCCTCTCTCCCCCCAGCAGTGTGTTTGTGATTCCGACCCCCCCGGACCATCTCCCTCCCTCCCCCAGCAGTGTGTTTGCGATCCCTTTCCACAGCAGTGTGGTTGCGATCCCGATCCCCCCGCACTGTGTTTGCGAACCCAATCCCCCCTCCCACCAGCAGGGTATTTGCAATCCTGATCCACCCTCCCTCCCTACCTCCCTCACCCCACCAGCAGTATGCTTGTGATCCCCCAGCACTGTGTTTGCAATTCTGATCCCCTCCCTCCCCACAGCAGTGTGTTTGCGATCCCGATCCCCTCCCTCCCCATAGCAGTGTGTTTGCTATCCCGACCCCCTCTCTCCCCATAGAAGTGTGTTTACGATCCCCCCTCCCTCCCCACAGCAGTGTGTTTGCAATCCCGATGCCCACTCCCTCCCCCCAGCAGTGTGATTGCGATCCCGATCCCCCCTCCCTCCCCCCTGCAGTGTGTTTGCAATCCCAATTCCCCCCTCTCCCAGCAGGGTGTTTGCAATCCCGACCCCCCCCTCTCCCTCGCCCAGCAGTGTGTTTGCAATTCCGATCCCCCCTCCCTCCCCCCAGTAGTGTGTTTGCGATCCCAATTCCCCCCTCCCCCAACAGGGTGTTTGCGATCCCGATCCCCCCTCCCTCCCCACAGCAGTGTGTTTGCAATCCCGATCCCCCTTCCCTCCCCACAGCAGTGTGTTGCAGTCCCGATCCCCCCCTCCCTCCCCACAGCAGAGTGTTTGCGATTCCGACCCCCCCTCCTTCCCCATAGCAGTGTGCTTGCAGTCCCTATTCCCTTCCTCCCCCAGCAGTGTTTTTGCGATCCCGATCGAGCGGGCCCCCCCTCTAGGGACATCCATCCCAATGCTGATAGCACTAGGGCTCTTCCTACACCCCTGGGTGGTGGGTGTAGGGTAATAACGGTGATTATAGGTGAAAAAAACTACAAGTCCCAGCCAGCCAGGGTGCCAAAACAGTCTGGGCATACTGCAACTTGTATAACTACAAGCACCAGCATACCCATGGCAGTCAGGGCATGTTGGCACTTGGAGAACCACAAGTGCCAACATGTCCTGACACCCAAGGCTGGCTGGGACCTGTAGTTCCACAAACCAAAATGTTTACAAAACCATAAAAACCTCATTAAAACCACTAACATTTAATAAAAATAATAAACCCACAATAAAGACAGTTAACACCCTCATTTACACCATATATTTTTATTAAAAATAATAAATTCACTATACTCACCATTGAAGTTTTCTTCTGTCGTCAGCAGCTTTTAATCCTAAAATGGCTGTTAACAAGTCCAAAATAAATTTGTAGATCCAAAAGTCCTGCTTGAAATGTCATCAAATTATTTGTAGATCCAAAAGTCCTGCTGGAAATCTCTTCTTCTGATCTGCTTGGGCACCAAGCCCCCCTTGTTGATTGCAGTCTTCAGCCAGGAGGGCCCCATATTTGTAAAATCCATGATTCTTCTTGCTTGCAGAAAAAAAATATAATACCTGGACCGCCACAAACAGCTTCTTCTAACTAGAATTTTCCCACAAGCGTGGGAAACCCCTAATACTATAAATAGACCTACTGCAATGAACTAAGTTAATTGTGTACTAGAACTTCTACAGCTTCTACAGTAGAAGTACTGTTTTAAGAAAATGTATATATGTCTCTGTTAATGTTATATTATTCAAGTTAGGGAGACTTATTCATTTATTTAAATTGGAGGTTATAATATACTTTAATTTTTATATATCATCATTAGATGCTTATCACTTGGTTTTATTGTTTATACTAATACTTTATTTGAAGGTTAAGTGTATTTCTCCTAAATCTGAGAAAAAAAATGCATATTCATGGTATATCTATCAAAAGAGGTTGGTTGTCTCCCATCTGTTACCATTTATGTGCTGTTTGTAGTTTGACAGCACATTGGTCTACAATATAAAGGAGAGATATGATTATGGAGCTCTGTGAATATGTTAGATATAATAATTCTAAACGATCAAAACTATGTTTTAAATATATATCTTTTATGTTTTTCTTTTGAAATGTATATTGATATATTTATTTTTTGGATTTATATGTATATATATTCCTGTGAATGTCGTACGATTCAAGACGGGGAGATTAATACACTTATCTGAATTGTAAGTTATTATATATTTTATATATATATATATGTGTGTGTCTCCCCTGTCCCGGGGCCCCAGCCAGCATATATGAGCAAGATTTGGACCATTACTGGCTCCCTGCTCTCCTGAGACTCCAGCACAGCCCTTTCTAAAGTACATTGTACATAGCTGCATACTTACATTACCCCCTTAAGAGCAGCGTTACCAGCATCGCCTACCTCACTGATGTCATCAAGTTGCGCCGGCGTCTTTCTGAATCGGGATTGGCTGAAGCCGATTCACAAAAGAGTCGTCATGGATCCTCATCGGGAATCAGCCGTCCGCACTGAAGATGTTGGGTTAAGTGTTGTCAGTGTACTCAGCTCCGTTAGGCCATACCCCACCCCCAGACCCTGGGCGCTGTGGTGTTGTTGGCGACTTCAGGCAACCGGAACTTTTTGGTTCTGCCGCTTCTAACAGCTGTTTAGTCCTTTCATCACAGCCAAACTGAAAACGCAGAGCCGTACCTATGGTACATGTCAAAGACAGTGGGTGTGTGCAGCCTGGCTTCACATGAGAATACAAATATGGTTGACAATGTTCGCTAAAAGATTTTCATTTCTGAACTGGAGAAATTAGCCATATTTTCCATCCACAGGGGGGCTGGTTAGTGTTTTGGGGCTGAGAGGGGGCACCCTGTAGTATTATTAGTGATCTCATTTCAAAGTTTAATCTCTCTAAGTGGTGCCAGAGCTGCTGTAACAGAGCCGTTTAAACTTCCCGCCCCCCAGTGATGTCAGTTAATTTATTCGCTGCACTGAGCTAGGGGCGGGAGATTTAAAAGTGCTCCGAGGTTCCTGCTGTGATCACCTATCTATCTGTGTTCTGTGCCGAAAGCCAGCGAGGTATCTAGCGAGTAACATAACACAGCTATCCTTATAGCAGCCAACACGCTTTACTCCTGCCTGCCTTGGAACCTGAATTTGGGGAGAACACGATATTCACAAGCTGCGCTTCACAGCTGGAAAACATGAGCCACTTGGTGTATGCCATTGTGTGGCTCACTAACATGTCACACGCTCGCTGTCCTCATACTGCACTACCTGTCACTCACTGCCCTGGAAATTGCACTGTTTTACAAATATTATAATTACATAATATTCTCTTTCATTTCAGACCTCGTTTAACTGTACGCCAATAGATGCACAGGTGTAGACATGTTTACATATATTTACTATATCCTGTCTCACATTTATTAAATTCACAAAACGTCTTGCTGTGTCTGCGAGTTATGAAAGGATTAGTGGTAGTATATCTATTTTGTCTTCGTGGGTGGACTTGGGTTGAAAAGTATCGAAGCATGTGTGCTTGATTTTGCCTTTTTTTTTTTGCAAAAAAAATGATGCTTTTGTTTGAGTTGCATGGCTCTATGTGCTGGGGCTTCTTGTGTTCCCGAGCTCAGTTACGTTTATCTCTGCTAGGAGATGAGAGTCTGGCTGCTATAGATGGACATACACTTCAAGTTGTCACACTGGCTGCACTCTGGAGCGATGTGTCAGATAGTGTGCAGTATACTACAGTGCGCAGTATAAATCTCTATGTAGTCCACTGCACTGTGGACAAATTTCTTCTAAAGTACAGTCAATCTCAGTGCATTGCACTATATAACTGCAGAGCGCATGTATATCTAGCCAAGTGCCCATCTCATTCACTGCAGTATCTGGAAGTAATGGTTCTTAGTGGAATGCATAGAATATGGAGAGATGCTCTATGCCAGAGACATTCAGAAGTGCAAGCTGACTGTGATCATCTAATAGTGGAAACAACATGGCAGCGTGTGGACACAGAGAACACTCATGGGAGATCTCCATTGGAAACCACGAGATAAACTTCTGTCCACTAGGAAAACCACCAATAGCTGGACTTTGGGTAAGACAGCACAATTTACGTTTACAATTTAAGGGACTAATAGACGTCAGCTTGTATGATACAGATCCATTTATTCTCTTAATGTTTCGATGGAGAGTCTCTGAGATGATTCTATTCAGATTGTTCATATTGACAAGAACTTTTCTACCTTTGGGATACTAATTTGTGTCCGTAGGTGAGTGGCACTTGTTTGTACTGGTATTACTATACCCCCTAGTGAAAAGC
Source organism: Mixophyes fleayi (assembly GCF_038048845.1). Lineage (NCBI taxonomy): Eukaryota > Metazoa > Chordata > Amphibia > Anura > Limnodynastidae > Mixophyes > Mixophyes fleayi. The sequence goes on from NC_134408.1 coordinate 12,002,647, forward strand.
GAACATAGTGACATTATTCACTTATATTTGTGTACACTTACTATTATTTCTATTTCATACACACATGGTCTATATTTACCAACTCCCCTCAGACACACAACTGAATATCTCTCTGGATTTCTTACCAAACACACAGAGTGTAGAGCTAATTTGTTTTCTTTATAGTTGTTGTAATCAAGGATGCTGGATACTGGTGCAGAGGCTGTGACAATTGAGAGAAAAGCTGGTGCGCAGGGGGTGATGTGTGATAAAAGCTGGGGCACAAGGTGTGACGTGATAAAAAATCATGGGCACATAGGAGTAATATGAGAGAAAATTATACTGCTGCATAGGCTGTGACAATTGAAAGAAAAGCTGGTGAGCAGGTGGTGACATGTGAAAGCAAAGCTGGTACGCAAGGGGTAATATGAAAGAATAGCTGGGGTACGATGTGACATGAGAAAGAAAAGCTTGTGTGCAGAGGGTGACAATTGAGAGAAAAGCAGGGGCACAGGATGTGATGTGATAAAAAAAAACTTGAGCACATAGGAGTGACGTAAGAGAAAATTTGGTGTACTGGGGTGGCGTGAAAGAAAAGCTGGTGCGCAAGGGATGATATGTGAAAGAAAAGCTGGTGCGCAAGAGATGATATGTGAAAGAATAGCTGGTGCACAAGTGGTGATGTGAGATAAAATATGGTGCATAGGCAGTGACAAGTGAGAGAAAAGCTAGTGTGAATGGGGGTGACCTTAGAGAAAAGCTGGTGCACAGGGGGTGACATGAGAATAAAGCTGGTGCACTTGGCGATGGCATGTGTACATGTGATCACAAAGCTGGTGGGCATTTGGGTATGTGTGAGATAAAGCCATGCACTGGAAATGGAGGGTGCTAGATTTAGAGGAAATCTTAGGAAAAATTACTTTATCAAATCAGTAGTGGATAGGTGGGATAGTCATCCAACAGAGGTGGCAGAGGTTAGTATAATAGAGCAATATTAAAACTCTTGTTTTTTAGGGATTAAGAAAAATAGTGGAATTTATATGGGCCAAGTTATTCTTAGAGGCCGTACAATTCTAGGCTTATAAATTTATAATCAATATTTTTACTTTACAAAAAGCCATGAAATTCCATAGACAAAAAAACCTTACAGTTTAACACGTCCAATTAAGGTTCCTTACACACCATCTAAAATGTAAGAAAACTATTGAAACTCTTCCACTCAAACTCCAAAAAGCAATGAAATTACAACAATTAAGGTGGAAACCTTAATGGACGTGTTACTTGCTCAATAGAGACATGGTGCCATCACATCCTGTGGTTAGCTGTAGATTAAGCACTTTCATGTAGTGAGATTGCTGTTACTCACACAATACAGACATGGGGCCATCACATGCTGTGGTTAGCTGCAGATTCAGCACTATCATGGAGTGAGATTGCTGTCACTCACACAATACAGACATGGTGTCATCACACCCTGTGGTTAGCTGCAGATTTAGCGCTATCATGGAGTGAGATTGCTGTCACTCACAAAATGGTGGAGCTGCTAATTCACAGATTTTTGTGTTCACTGGAATACACACATGCAGTACTATTACATTTTCTTAGTTTAGCTTTATCGTAGTTTAGGGCCTGCGTGTCTTAGAAAGAGACAGTAGAGCAACTTCATAAAAAAGTAGAACTACAAAATAATATTAGAGTTAAATTACATTAAATTGGTGTATAATCCTCTGCTTAGTTTGGTTTTCAGTGAGCAATGTTTGCCATTACATTCTTTTACAAGCCCTAAGCTAACTTTTAAGGATACATAAAGTCAACAAGACTTTATTGGGAAATATTTTATCAAACTGCACAATAGTGTAATCCAAACGCACAGAGAGATTCTCTGCAGGGATCTGTCAGCTGCAGGAACTATATTTGGTGAGGAGGCATGTATTGCAGGTATCTTTTAGGAGCAGGCACAATATTGGAAGGAGACATGCTCTAGAAGGATCTGTCAGGAGGGGTTATTATTATTAAAAGAATTCTATCATTTTCCAATAAGCATTGTCTAAGCGATTTCTTGTGTTTTCAAAGCGCAAACAATTTAATTAGCAGATGCAAAAGTTTTAGCAGTTCAATACATACATTAAAATACAGTATAGCCGATACCAAATACATACATACCGCTGCGCTCAGCTGTGCTCCGCTGGCACCAGCTACAGTACTTCACTCCAGAAGACTGTGGTCAGAGATGACTGCCCCAGCTGGTCCCAGGGAGCTTGTATTTATACACTTAGTGCTACAGAGAAAACAATACAGATGACATGGCTTGCTTCTATAGATCCAGGATTCAGGAGTGTCCAGTGTAATGCTGGTCTTTGGCCAGTTCAAACCACCCCCTCCAAGGATGATGGTCAACATTCCAGATGATCCTCCCCCCCCAGAAAACAGTTTAAGCTAGTCTAGTCACAATACACGGTCAGTAACATTTTAAACATTTTTCCCTAACATCGCTAACTAGAGTATGCAATGTGCGATCCCTTCGGCGAATGAACCGGACAACTGCGGTTACATAGGGTATTAAAATGATACTAAACATGACATGTTTCCTGTAACTTGAACCTTAAATATCACTAAAGTGTATAAATATAACCTTATAATATATATATATATATATATATATATATATATATCTATAAACCAAGTATCATCTGCTCATAAACGACTGTAGAATGGAACAATTATAAATATGAAATATATAAATAAATGAATGTGGGAGTGCGAGTGTATGTGTGTGTATTTTACCGCGCAATCACGCCGTGCACGTGTTACGTGGAATACTGATCGCAATCGCACGGTAAAACAATATTAACCAATATACTTTCGGTCATCTAAATATACGACTTTGACAGTATGTTGAGTGGAGGGATGCTCTGCAGGGGTCTGTTTGCTACAGGGAGTGTTTTGGGTGGAGGAATGCTCTGCGGGATTCTTTTGGGAGCAGATACTGTTTAGTGATGAGTTATGTACTGCAGGTATTTTCTAGGAGCAGGCACAGTCTTGGATTAAGAAATGCAAGGCTCTACAGGGGTATGTCAGGAGCAAGTATTGTGTTATATCAGGAGGAGGGATATTCTGCAGGGATCTGTTGGGTGCAGGTACAGTGTTGGTGGTAGGAATACTATGCAGGGATCTCTCAGGAAGGGTTAGTATGTTGAGTGGAAGGATGCTCTGAAGGGGTCTGTCAGCTGTGAGGAATGTTTTGGGTGGAGTGATGCTTTGCAGGGATCTTTTGGGAGCAGATACTGTTTGGTGATGAGCTATGTTCTGCAGGTATCTCTAATAAGCAGGTACAGTCTTGGATTGAGAAATGCTCTTCAGGGTATTTGTAGTTCTACTTTTTTATGAAGTTGCTCTACTGTCTCTCTCTAAGACACGCAGGCCCTAAACTACGATAAAGCTAAACTAAGAAAATGTAATCGTACTGTGTGTATTCCAGTGAGCACACAAATCCGTGAATTAGCAGATCCACCATTTTATGAGTGACAGCAATCTCACTCCATGATAGTGCTGAATCTGCAGCTAACCACAGGATGTGATGGCACCATGTCTGTATTGTGTGAGTGACAGCAATCTGACTCCATGATAGTACTGAATCTGCAGCTAACCACAGGATATGATGACATACCATGTCTGTATTGTGTGAGTGACAGCAATCTCACTACACGATAGTCCTGAATCTGCAGCTAGCCGCAGGATGTGATGGCACCATGTCTGTATTGCGCAAGTAACACATCCATTAAGGTTTCAACCTTAATCGTTTCAATCGTAATTTCATTGCTTTTTGGAGTTTGAGTGGAAGAGTTTCAATAGTTTTCTTACATTTTAGATGGTGTGTAAGGAACCTTAATCGGACATGTTAAACCGTAAGGTGTTTTGTCTATGGAATTTGTAACTATTAATACAATTAATAAAAATATATGTTAAAAAATATTTTTTTACATAAACATAACATATTTTTACATGTAATTTCATTACATGAAATACATATTGCAGGATGTTCTTAATGCTTACTGTAAATAAAATGCATTTTTAGACTCTTATTGCAAACACATGTTCTGATATGCATACATGTAGTTATCACTATCAGTTGGCACTTACACCTGACCTGTAGAATTTACAAATGATATGGCTAAAAATCACATACCTGAGAGATGACCAGAGCTTGAATCAGATGAATGTGCATGCTCTCGACCTCAACACACCCTTACTGTACATTGGCTACATCTCTTGGGAGACCATACATGGATGTCCTCCCATAATAACATGTTGAGAAATGTCTTTACATTTTTCAAACACAGGTGCGTCCAGCACTCACCCAGTCACCCAACACTGTCATCTGTTCAGCTGTCCTTTACCAGCGACCATCAGTATGAGGATGTGGTGCCAGCTATTTCCCTTACGTATTACATTGGGTTTGGACATACCACAATTTATGAAGAAGATGAATGCTGTTTTACTCAATAGATTTTAATTAGGGAAAATCCTGAATCAGTGGCAATGTATGTGGGACCTGTGATCTTAAAAATGTTATATTGGGAGTATTCAAAGGCAGCATAGCTGAGGCTATGATTTTCCTTAGATTACGCATATAAAAATATACGTGTAACAGAAATACAACAAATAATGTTACACATGTCGAGATAATGGGAAAAATAGTAACTATGATAATTAGTCCTGGGAGAATCCTTAGTAATCCCAGTGCTAAGGAGAAGTGGAACTCAGCATATACCTAAACGTTCTAAGGATGAGTCCCACTTGTAATTAGCACTGCAAGAGTTATTCGCATACAGGTACTTATTTGTGACAATAAATAATATATATATATATATATATATATATTGTGGCAAGAGCCCGCTACTGCAGAAGCACACGCGAACAACTTCTTCCTTTTTGTGTAGCTTTATAGTCAGGATGATAAATGTTTTGACACCGTATACTTTCACAGCAATTATGGAGACCTGTCACTCACCGGACCGTGAGTGCCTCTGCGCTGGTGCGTGGCTCCCTAGCCTTCCTGCCGGCACCTGTCCTGAACCGCGGCCGTCCGCCATCTTGATGGACTGCGCATGCGCAGCATCCAAGAACTTATGACTTTTACTTTTATCTAATTGGCTGATCAGGCAACTCTCCCTATTTAAGGCACCTGTGCTCATTACCTCATTGCCTGATCTTGAGTCTCATTCCCTGTGAGTCTCTGAAGGTGTCTCCTGTGTACTACTAGTGTCTACAGCTTCCTGCTGATTCCCTGTGTTACTCATTGCTGGTTTCCAGACCTGCTACAGACTCCTGTGTTCTAATAGTGTCTTCAGCTTCCTGCTATTTCCCTGTGTTACTCATCGCTGGTTTCCATACCTGCTACAGACTCCTGTATCCTGCTCGTGTCCTCGGCTGGCTCATGGATTTCCTGCTCAGCTCACCTGTGGTTTCCATACCCGCTACAGCCGTTCAGCGTCTCTGCAGTCCTGCATATCCCTGTGGACAAACTTCTCTACTGAATAGCGGTATGCCTATTTGTTATTGACTTTCCACTGTTACCGTGCATATCCGCTTAGGACAAGCTTCCCTACTCAGCAGCGGTATCCATACCCGCTATAGACTATTATTGTTACGCTGCATATCTGTTTGGAACAAGCTTCACTACTCAGCCGTTATATCCATACGTGTGATTGACTATCCGTTATTATCCTGCATATCTGTGCTGTGCAAGCCTTTCTACTCAGCAGCTGTATGCATACCGTTATAGACTTTTGCTGGATACACTGCATATCTGTTTGGGAACAAGTTCCTCTGTGCTCTCAGTGTCTTCATACCATTATTGACTCTTTGTGTGCCTCCTCTCATTCGCACCTGTTCAACTTCTCACTTACTAAGCAGTGGTACAACTTGCTGTACGCAGACCACTGACTTCCCCGTTACCTACATGCACCTGGACAAGTCTTCTCACCATAGCAGTGGTACAACTTGCTGTACGCAGACCAATGACTTCCCCGTTACCTACCTGCACCTGGACAAGTCTTCTCACCATTGCAGTGGCACAACTTGCTGTACGCAGACCACTGACTTCCCTGCTACCTTCCTGCACCTGCTCACGTCCATCCTGGTCTCCGTGGTTCAAACCTGCTTTTCCATTATAGATGCAAGTCACTGACTCATCTACCATTATAGCTGCAAGTCGATTTCGGAAATCCGAGCCCACCCGAACAGTGCGGATCCGACGGGATCCGAGCACTGTTCGGGAACTTCCGGGCGCCAAACCGAGGCTATGACATCCAAGTCTTGCATCGGATCTCGCGAGACTCGGATGTCATAAATTCAGCGCTAGCGGCCGCCATCTTCATTCTGGCTGCGATCACTCGTGAGAGAGGTTGCAGTTAGGGAGCTCCTGTCCTTGTTTTAATATTAGTGGTACTTTTGTGCTTTGTCCTGTGCTCTGTCCTGCTGAGTCCAGTGGTGCTGCCTGTGTCCTGTGCTCTGTCCTGCTGAGTCCAGTGGTGCTGCCTGTGTCCTGTGCTCTGTCCTGCTGAGTCCAGTGGTGCTGCCTGTGTCCTGTGCTCTGTCCTGCTGAGTCCAGTGGTGCTGCCTGTGTCCTGTGCTCTGTCCTGCTGAGGCCAGTGGTGCTGCCTGTGTCCTGTGCTCTGTCCTTCTGAGGCCAGTGGTGCTGCCTGTGTCCTGTGCTCTGTTCTGCTAAAAAATAAATTAAAAATTATACTAAAATTATAAAAAAATTATCCAAAAATAATTGTAAAAAAATATAAAATAAATATTTTAAAAATACTAGGTACTGCTGTATCACTCCAGTCCAGTGGTACTCTCCTGTGCCGCAGATAATTTGTAAAGGCTTTGCCAAGTGTGTGTGGTTTAGGGGTACGCTCTCTTGTGCTGCATATAATGGAGTACAAAAATTTGGAGGATAAAGTAGGGAAAGATCAACACCCACTTCCTCCTCCTAATGCTGAAGCTGCTGCCACTAGTCATGACATAGACGATGAAATGCCATCAACGTCGTCTGGCAAGGGCAATGCCCAATCTCCTAGAGGGCATGTAAAATCCAAAAACCCAAAGTTCACTAAAATTAGCAAAAAAAGAAAATTGAAAACATCTCAGGAGAAACGTAAACTTGCCAATATGCCATTTACGACACGGAGTGGCAAGGAACGGCTTAGGCCCTGGCCCGTGTTCAGGACTAGTGGTTCAGCTTCACCCAATGATCTAAGACCTCCTCCCCCCCTCCAAAAAATTTAAAAGAGTTATGCTGTCAGCAACAACACAGCAAACAACTCTGCCTTCTAAGCAGATGACATCACAAATCCCCAAGGCGAGTCCAAGGGTGTTGGTGGTTGCGAAGCCTGACCTTCCCATCACTGTACGGGAAGAGGTGACTCCATCCACCATTTGCAGCACACCCTCTGCATATGCTGGAAGGATGACCCACAGTGTAGATCCAGATTTGGATAATCATTGATGTAGCTGGCGTTGTGGAGGGACTTGACGAGGAGGATGCTGATGTGGTTATCATAAATGATCCACCAGGGGGGGAAACAGTTGTTGTCCATGGGATGAAAAAGCCCATCTTCATGCCTGTTCAGAAGACCAAAAAATCCACCTCTTCTGTCTGGAGTTATTTTTATTCGAATCCGGACAACAAATGTATGGCCTTATGTAGCTTATGTAAAGCTCAAATAAGCGGGGTAAGGATCTTGGCCACCTAGGGACATCCTCACTTATACGTCACCTGAAGAACCTTCATAATTCAGTGTTTAGTTCAGGACCTGTGGCTAGGACCGTCAGCAGTCCAGGGACACCTAAATCCCTTGGTCCTGTTGGATACATACCACCAACATCCTCCTTGTCAACTTCCTCAACGATCTACATCAGATTTAGTCCTGCAGGCCATGTCACCAGCCAGACAGAGTCCTCTTCAATACGGGATTCATCCGAGGAATCCTGCAGCGATACGCTTACTACTGCCACTGCTGCTATTGCTGCTGGTAGTCTGTCATCTTCCCAGAGGGGAAGTCGTAAGACCGCTACGTCTTTCACCAAACAATTGACCGTCCAACAGTCATTTGCCATGAGCACCAAGTACGACACTAGTCATCCTATGGCAAAGCGGATAACTGCGTCAATAACAGCAATGTTGGTGTTAGATGTGCGTCTGGTGTCCGCCATCAGTGGAGTGGGATTTAGACGGTTGATGGAGGTATTGTGTCCCCGGTACCAAATCCCGTCGAGATTCCACTTCACTAGGCAGGCGATACCAAAGATGTACAGAGAAGTAAGAACAAGTGTCCTCAGTGCTCTGAAAAATGCGGTGGTACCCACTGTCCACTTAACCACGGACATGTGGACAAGTGGTTAAGGGCAAATGAAGGACTATATGACTGTGACAGCCCACTGGGTAGATGCATCGCCTTCCGCAGCAACAGAAGCAGCTGCATCAGTAGCAGCATCTCCACAACGGCTGCTCGTGCCAAGGCAGGCAACATTGTGTATCACAGGTTTTAATAAGAGGCACAACGCTGACAACCTCTTAGAGAAACTGAGGGAAATCCTCTCACAGTGGCTTACCCCACTTAGACTCTCCTGGGGATTTGTGGTGTCAGACAACGCCAGTAACATTGTGCGTGCATTACATATGGGCAATTTCCAGCACGTCCCATGTTTTGCCCACACCATTAATTTGGTGGTGCAGCATTACCTGAAGAGTGACAGGGGTGTCCAGGAGATGCTTGCGGTGGCCCGCAAAATTGCTGGAGACTGATTTCCGTGTTGTGCAATGTTCTGCAGCCGTTTGAACTTGCCACACGAGAAGTCAGTTCCGACAGTGCCAGCTTGAGTCAGGTGATTTCCCTGATCAGGCTGTTGCAGAAGTAGCTGGAGAAAGTGAGGGAGGAGCTGGTAAACCATTGCGATTCCACCAAGCATGTAGCTCTTGTGGATGAAGCCCTTCGTACGCTTTGCCAGGATCCGAGGGTGGTCACTCTTTTAAAGTCAGAGGAATACATTCTGGCCACCGTGCTGGATCCTCGGTTTAAAGCGTATGTTGTGTCTCTGTTTCCGGCGGACACAAGTCTACAGCGGTGCAAAGACCAGCTGGTCAGGAGATTGTCCTCTGAAGAGGACCGTGACATGCCACCAGCTCCTCCTTCATTTTCTTCCACACCTGTGGCTGCGAGGAAAGAGCTCAGTTTTCCTCAAAGACCCGCTGACGGGGATGCTGAGAACATCTGGTCCGGACTGAAGGACATGCCAACCATTGCAGACATGTCTACTGTCGCTGCATTGAATGCTGTCACAATTGAAAAAATGGTGGAGGATTATTTTGCTTACACCATCCAAATAGACATGTCAGACAGTCCATATTGTTACTGGCAGGAAAAAAAGGCAGTTTGGAAGCCCCTGTACAAACTGGCTCTATTTTACCTGAGTTGTCCCCCCTCCAGTGTGTACTCGGAAAGAGTTTTTAGTGCAGCGGGGAACCTGGTCAGTGAGCGGCGAAGGAGGTTGCTTCCTCAGAAAGTTTAAAAAATGATGTTCATAAAAATGAATTATCAATTCCTCAATCAAGTACAGCACTGCCCTCCAGATAATACAGAGGGACCTGTGGTTGTGGAGTCCAGTGGGGACGAATTGATAATGTGTGAGGATGAGGAAGTACACACTGAAGGGTGCCAGGAATCAGAGGATGAGGATGAGGACGACATCTTGCCTCAGTAGAGCCAGTTTAGTTTGTACAGGGAGAGATGAATAGCTTTTTTTGTGTGGGGGCCCAAACAAACCAATCATTTCAGCCACAGTAGTTTGGTAGGCCCTGTCGCTGAAATGATTGGTTTGTTAAAGTGTGCATGTCTGTGGTTCCAAAAAAAAGGAACTGCCATTTCTATTACTACTTTCTTTCCTTCTTTCTGTATTTCCAAAAAAGAGGAACTGCCATTTCTATTGCTACTTTCTTTCTTTCTTTCTGTATTTCCAAAAAAGAGGAACTGCCATTTCTATTGCTACGTTTTTTTTTTTTTGTAGTTCCAAAAAAAATTACTCCAGCCCCAACTGCTATGTTGGTGTTAGACGTGCATCCGGTGTCCGCCATCTGTGCAGTGGTATTCAGACCAGTTGAGGGTTTTATATTGTGGCCCCGGTACCAAATTGGGTACCGGGGCCACTCCACTACGCAGTCCAGATAGCTGTGCAGTGGAATTGAGACCAGTTGAGGGTTTTATATTGTGGCCCTGGTACCAAATTGGGTACCGGGGCCACTCCACTACACAGTCCAGATAGATGCGTATCAGATATTAAACTACATTCAATGTTGGGGTCAAATCCAAAATTAATTAAAATGACCTGTCATCGTCAAAAACAAGAGGTATTGACGCGTTAAAACTACACCCTGTATATGCTGCAGAGGATGTAGGAGCAGGCAGCTGTGCAGTGGAATTCAGACCAGTTGAGGGTGATATATTGTGGCCCCGGTACCAAATTGTGTACCGGGCCCACTCCACTACACAGTCCAGAAAGCTACCTCGGTCCAACGTTTTGGACTAAAAACAATATTGTGAGGTGTGAGGTGTTCCAAATACACTGGAAATTAGTGGAAATGATTGTTATTGAATGTTATTGAGGTTAATAATAGCGTAGGAGTGAAAAACAAACAAAAAACTAGATTTTAGCACTTTTTATGTTTTTTTAAAAATAAATCAGAACCCAAAACCCTAAATCAGAACCAAAAACTTTTGTCAGGTGTTTTGGCAAAACAAATCAGAACCCAAAACCTCAAGCTAATCAGAACCCAAAACCCAAAACACTAAAAGTGCCCGGTGCACACCCTTAGTTTTTACCTGGTTTAATCTCAACCTAGGTGCATAACTGTGCCAATGTTTTATTCTGTTTGTATGCTTTCTCTGCCTCTTGTCAGAAAAATGCCTCCCTTTGTTACATATCCCTCCCCCTAGCGTCTCCAAGTAGGGGGACGCGGACTTCACGAGGAGCGCATATTTTCGTGACAATGCATCTGCATTCTTGTGCAGAATCACAGGTCTATGTTCTACTGAGAACTTGAAAGGTTGCAGTGCCAAGAACCAGCGGGTTACCTTGGCATTTACCTCCCGGTTGTTCTGCATCCATCTCAATGGTGCATGGTCTGTTATTAAGGTGAACTCTCTGCCTAGGAGATAATAGCGCAGAGCATCTGTAGCCCATTTTATGGCAAGACATTCTTTCTCCCCAGTGGCATATTTGTGTTCCCTTGGAAGCAACTTATGACTTAGTTACAGGACAGGATTTTCTACTCCATTCTTCTCCTGTGACAAGACTGCACCTAAGCCAACACCAGAAGCATCAGTTTGGAGGAAGAACCTCCGGGTAAAATCCGGTGCCTGTAGAACTGGGGAGGAACAAAGAGCTAACCGAAGATCAGACCAGGCAGTTTCTGCAGAGTCAGAACAGGTTAATCTATCTGGACAACTTTTTTTTAACATGTCCGTTAGTGGAGCAGCTCTAGTGGCGAAGTGGCTTACAAACCGCCTGTAGTAACCTACTAAGCCTAAAAAGGTTCTTAACTGCGACTTTTTCTCTGGTCTTGCCCAATTTTTGACTGCCTCCACTTTATCTAACTAGGGTTGTACACGCCCTCGTCCAACAACGTACCCCAAATATTTGGCTTCTCTCACGGCTATGACATTTTTCTGGGTTAGCTGTTAACCCTGCTGACCTTAATGAAGCTAAGACCGCCTAAATTTTGGCTAAATGTGATCCCCAGTCTGGGGTATAAATCACTATATCATCCAGGTAAGCGGCTGCATAAGCTGTGTGAGGTCGAAGCAATTTATTCATGGCCCTTTGGAAGGTGACAAGTGCCCCATGCAACCCAAAGGGTAGGACTTTATATTGATAGAGACCATCAGGGATGGAAATTGCAGTCTTTGGCTTGGCCGTGGAAGTCAGGGGAACTTGGCAATAACCCTTTGTTAGATCAAGGGTTGTCAAATAATTGCTTTCCTGGGTGGGAACCAGGACTAGAACCTTGTCCCCAGGCTTGAAAGATCAAACAGCACTTTTATCATAACTTTTCCTCTGTCGTTCCTGAGCCTCTTTTACATGTTGCTGTACAATGGGCCCTATCTTTCCTAGCCTCTCATACATTTGAGACACAAATTGGACCAGATTTGGCTCCCTGGGACCTTGCTGCTCCCACCCTTCTTTTAACATATCCAAGATACCCCTGGGCTGTCTCCCAAACAATAACTCAAAGGGACTAAACCCTGTTGAAGCTTGAGGTACCTCATGGATGGCAAACATCAAATAGGGAATAAGAGTGTCCCAATCTTTTTTTTCTTGAGCCACTGCTTTCCTCAGCATGTACTTTAATGTGCGGTTAAAGCGTTCCACCAAGCCATCTGTTTGTGGATGGTATACAGAGGTGTGAAGCGCCGTAACCCCTAGCAACTGGCACATGTCCTTCATCAGTTTAGACATGAATGGAGTACCCTGATCTGTGAGAATTTCTTTGGGTATTCCCAAGCATGTAAACATCAATACAAGTTCCTTAGCTATGGTTCTGGACTTTATGTTTCGTAGGGGAATTGCCTCTGGATACCTGGTTGCATAGTCAAGCACCACTAGTATATATTGTTGCCCACATGCGGATTTTTCCAGTGGCCGCACAAGGTCCATAGCTATCCGTTCAAAGGGAACTTGTACTATTGGTATTGGAATGAGAGGTGCCCTGTACATGGGTTTGGGACAGGTTCTCTGACAAATGGGACAGGACCGGCATTACTTTTTCACTGCCATGTGTACACCGGGCCAGTAAAACCTAAGCAGAACTCGTTCCTGTGTTTTATCCTCCCCTAGGTGTCCCCCACAGACATGTGTATTTGCTGCTTTTAACACTAGGGGTACATGGACCTGAGGAACCATTAATTGTTCTACTTTTTCCCCCTGTACACTAGCAACTCTATACAGGAAATTATTTTTAACAATAAAATATGGTATACCTTCTGCAGGCTGGGCGGCTTTTGCTACCCCATTTACCTCAATCACACTTTTAAAGGCATGTTCCAAAGTGGCATCATTAAGTTGGTCTCGAGCAAAGTCCTGCAGAGGAAACAAAATTGGTATTGCAGACCAGTCCGTATCCTCACTGACAGGCAGGGGGGCTCATCTGCGACATCACCGACCAATGCTAGTTTGGACTGTCCATGTTTCCCCGCAGGTGGATGCTTTTGTGGAACTCCTGCTGTGACTCCTAGTATGGCATTCCGGTTTGGCGGTTCCCAGAGATCGATGTCCAGATGTTGCGGATTCTTAGGCGGTTCCTTTAAGACCGGGCTTCCGACCGTTGCATCAGTTGCCGGAATGTCCGGCCGGATCCGCTCACCGAGGACATCATTAAACAGTGGGAAGTCTCGCCCCAAAATGAGTGGATATGGGAGTTTAGGTGCTATGGCAGCTACCACCATAACAGTTTTGTCTTTGAGTGTGGCTGGTAGTATTGTTCTTTCATACTCCTCTGTCGTGCCATGTACGCAAAGAACCTTCACCTTGGGCAACCGAGAAGTTATGGTTTCGGGTAAGGCAGAGCTGGAAACCAATGAGAGTTCACTCTCCGAGTCAACCAAGGCCAGAACAAAGTTTTGGTTGATTAGCACAGTCACCCGGAACAAACAAGGACTTCCTGATGTGGGACTCATGCTAAAACAGTTGGAAAAGCAGGCCCAATATGTGCCACGGAACAGTCCATGGGTTCCTGTAGTTTAGGACACTCTGCCTTAAAGTGGCCTGGCTCACCACATTCAAAACACTTCAGATTAGACAGCTTTGCACCTGGCCCTCTGTCCGTAGCAGTTTTGCCATTGGGCCCTGTGGCAAGGATTGTCAAACCTGACTTTTGGCGTGGCAGCGGCTTTGGCACAAATGCAGGTTCTTTAGTAGTGCACAAAACCTTTCTACCACAGTGGCAAGCTCTTCATAAGTTTGTGGGTCTGATTGCAGCACCCACCTTTGCAAATCGCGTTTCGTTTCCCTGGATGCAGTGATCTATCGCCAGAACTTCAATAATCCGAGAAGGCGATTTCCCCTCAGGCTGCAGCCATTTCTTTAAAATTTTAGAAAGCTCAGCCACTTGCGCTCTGACCGGTTTTTCTTTATCATAGTGCCATTGGTGATAGCGCTGGGCTCGGCCTGGCCCGGAAACTCCAATGCGAGCCAATATCTCAGACTTTAGGCACAAATAATCAGAGGCCCGTTCCTCATCTAGATCCATATAAGCTTGCTGAGCTTCACCAGTCACATATGGTGGCAGTATCTCAGCCCAATCTTTAGGAGGCCATTTTGTCCTTTTTGCAAGTCTCTCAAAGGACACCAGATATGCTTCTATGTCATCACCTGGCGACATTTTCAGGAGAACAGGACCAGGTGGTTCATTTCTGTCATGCCTCACCTGGCTTAACTCTTCCCTTAAGAGCCTTGTGTTTTCCACCTGTGCCTCTGTGACTCGTAGCATCTGAGCTTGCTGCTGTTGCTGCTCAGCGGCCACATTCACGAGGGTTCTCAGTACTTCCTCCATGTTGACGTCTGCGCGGGTTGGGTAGCGGAAACTTGCTTCCCGGACTATCCCACTCCTGACACCACTTGTGGCAAGAGCCCGCTACTGCAGAAGCACACGCGAACAACTTCTTCCTTTTTGTGTAGCTTTATTGTCAGGCTGATAAATTTTTTGACACCGTATACTTTCACAGCAATTATGGAGACCCTAAACGCCTAAACGCTTGCTATACATAGAGAAGACTCTCTCAAGACCAGCCAGCTATCCCAGCGTTGGTCTCACTGAACAAATAACACAATCAAGCTTTTATACATGATGCTCCTCCCCCAGCCTTAGTTTGATGGGCAGGTGACACACCCACCTTCTCTTTAAAAGAAAACACTGCTCTGATGGGAAGAATAGGATTGGTGCAGGTAGGTAGCAGGGTAGTCGGTGGTCTGCGTGCAGCAAATTGTACCACCGCTATGGTGAGGAAACGGGTCCAGGTGTAGGTAGGTAATAGGAAAGTCAGTGGTCTGCGAGTAGCAAGTTGTACCACCGCTGTGATAGGAGGACTTGTCCAGGTGCAGGTATGTAGCAGGGAAGTCAGTGGTCTGCGTGCAGCAAGTTGTACCACTGCTGTGTGAAGGAGTGAGGACTTGTCCAGGTGCAGGAGAGGGAAGTTGAAAGGCAAACTGTGGCTGTATGGGAACAGCGCGAGTAGAGCAAAGTCTTGGAAGGCACAATGAATAGTCTGTATATAGTTGGTGCCTTGCAGTGGGGAGAAGCTGATCACAGCAGATTATGCACAATGACGCCAAGTAGTAGCGTGAGTAGATAACGAGCTTGAGTGACAGCTAGTCCTAACTTGAGCAATGCGGAAACACAGTTTATATGGGTACCTGTACCCTGCGCAACAAACACCAATGGATGCAACTGGTATGTGAGCAGAATAGATAATAGTCAATAGTAGTAGAGCATACCCAGTTGTGTAGATCCGGAATCAGCTGAGAGGTGAAGCGTTGTAGCGGTATGGGAACCGCCGCTGAGTTGAGCAGGGAAGCAGCGTGGAAGCTGTAACACGATCAGCAGGGTGTCAGCGTTGGAACGGTCAGAGAACAGCTGCTGAGTGGAGCCAGGAGCAGCGTGGAAGCTGTGACACGATCAGCGGGATGATAGCGTTGTAGCGGTATGGGAACCGCCGCTGAGTTGAACAAGGGAGCAGCGTGGAAGCTGTAGTATGAACAATCTGCACACAGTTTGGAAACTGTACAAACGAGTAAAGCTGGAAGCAGTTTGGGATCTGCACACACCTATAGAAGTTCACTGGGAATGAGACTTCAAGATCAGGCCCCTACCTAGGGTTGCAGGTGCCTCAAATAGGGTGAGGTGATTGATCTGTCAATCACCTCCATGGACAGGTGAAGTTAATAGCGAGACCTGCGCATGCGCAGATGGCAGGATAGCGAGCGGCCACGATTCCACACAGGTGTAGGTTGAAAAGATGGAGGACCTCGCACCAGAGTAGAGGCACTCACGGTCCAGTGAGTGACAATTACCTTAAATGGTCCCTACCAATTAGTGAAGAGTTTACCCTCTTGTGTTGGTACCAGGACAAGAACTTTGTCACCTTGTAGGAAAGTCCTAATTATAGCTGACTTATCATAGTTATTTTTTTGTCTTGCTTCACCTAGTGCATATGCTGCTGTACCAATGGGTGATCTTCCCCAACATGTCATACAACTAGGAAAAAATTGGATCACATTGGGTTCTTTAGGACCCTGTTACTCCCAGCCCTCCTTGAGAACATCCAAAATGTTCTTTGGCTGTCTGCCATACCACAATTCAAAGGTACTAAATATTGTAAACACTTGAGGCACCTCTCTCATTGTGAATGTTAAATAGGATAACAGCACATCACATTTTTCCCTCGCTACCTTTCTCACCATATGTTTGATGGATCTATTAAAATGTTCCACTAACCCGTCAGTCTGCGGGTGGTATGCTGATGTGTGTATCATTTTTACCCTTAACAACCGGGTCTCTTTCATGAGACGGGACATAAAGGGAGTACCCTGATCAGTCAAGCTTTATTTGGAGATGATCAACTGAGTGCAGTACAGAAGGAGTTATTTTGCTATTATACTCAATTTTATAGCACGCAAAGGTATAGCTTTTGGACACCTGGTCAAATCCACTACGACCAGCCCATACTGTTGGCCACGGGCCGATTTTCAAATGGACCTACCAAATCCATACCAATACGCACAAATGGGGTCTGCACCATGGGTGTGGGAACTAGCAGGGCCTGATTTTTCTAATGGATCTATGAAATCCATACCAATATGCTCAGACGGGGTCTGCACCATGGGAATGGGAACTAGTGGAGCCTGGTAGTACGGCTTCAGATATGTTCTCTGACACACAGGACATGTCTGGCAAAACTGAAGGGCAACTAAAATGGTGCATGGCCTACAGCACAAAACTTACCCGGAAAGACTAAAAGAACTTAATATGTATTGTTTGGAGCAGAGAAGGGAAAGGGGGGACATGATAGAAACTTTCAAATATTTCAAGGGTTTGAACAAGGTGCAGGAGGGAAACATTTTTCAAAGTAAGAGAAGTACTACAACATGAGGACAATGACTAAAACTGGAGGGAACTAGGTTCAGAGGAAATTTGAGGAAAAACGACTTCACAGAAAGGGTAGTGGATAAGTGGAATAGCCTCCCATCAGAGGTGGTAGAGACTAATACTGTAGAGCAAATTAAACATGCTTGGGAAAGACATAAGAATATTCTTATAAAGAATAAGAGATCAAATAAGGTTTAAGGTTACCATAGGTTAATAAAACAATGGGCAGACTAGATGGGCTGAGCTGTGCTTATCTGCCGTCAAATTTTATGCAACTGCTTTATCGCCTCGTACACCCCTGGATAATATAATCTGAGTAATATACGCTCCCGGTTTTTGTCTTCTAGCAAGTGTCCCCCAAGTGGATGTGCATGTGCAGCTTTCAGTACAAGTGGTTGTTATGGTCAACGGGTATTTATAGAGCCTGCTAGGTTCAGCGCCAACTATAAGGAGACGAGGCATACACGAGGGTCCAGGTAGCGGAGACTGGATCCGAGGGTGAGATATTCTCCAGCAGGTATAGACAAGGGTCCAGGTAGCTGCAACAGGAGACTGGATCCGAGAGTGAGTTATTCTACAGCAGGTATACACGAGGGTCCAGGTAACTGCAGCCGGAGACTGGATTAGAGAGTGAGATATTCTGTGGCAGGTAACAGAAACAGGAGCCAGGGAAAGTCACGTCCACACAGGGTGAAATAGACATAAGATCTGGCAGAGAAAGAAAGCAGGCAGGTGTAATATATATCCTGCCAATTGAAGGGCACTGTCCAATGGGAAGAAATGGGAACAGATAAAAGATGGGTCTGCACATGTGCAAGACCAAAATCAAAGATGGCGACAGAGTGGCTGCAGAGTGGGATTGTCGAGCAGGGAAAAAACTCAGGTAAACCGGGACCTGGCTGAACGATTGGCGGGTCCAGTGCGTGATAGCGGTACATGGATTTGATTTAAAAGTAGTAGGGTTTATGACAAAAGTAGAAGTGGAAAAAGAAGAGATGATAACAGGCTATGGAGAAACACTAGAACACCAGTAAAGAAAAATCTTTCCAACTTTACACAGACTAGAACCCCAATAGGGAGGAGGAGTAGAAGTGGGGAAAATCCAGCTAAATATTTACATAAATCAGATTTCAGAACAAGGGGAAAGACCGAGGGATCCTAGAGAGAGATTCCACAATGCCTATAACAAAAATTATTCTAATAGCTATTATAATCAAGAATCCCCTTTCAAGAGGAATGAGAAAAGTGCTGATAATCATGACTCGGTCTCTTTATTAGAGGCAGATCCAATCCCTTGCCAAAATCAAAAGAGAGAGAGACTACCTTTTACTTCCGCAGTGGAACGCATGTGCGTTCCACTTACAGGAAGTTCAGCATTTGGAACGCAAACTTGCGTTTCAAATGCCGAACTTCCTGTTGGTGGAACGCACATGCGTTCCACTGCGGAAGTAAAAGGTAGTCTCTCTCTCTTTTCTTTGTCCTGGGAGCGGACCAGGGAATTTCCTCCTAATAGTCCTGTGGTTTCCATGGCAACGCTGGGGGTTCGGCACAAACTCTACAGCTCATTTCGGCAAATAACCGGTAATAAGTAATCAGATTTATTGACACACAAGTTGCTGCCATGTACGCAATGCATTCCGCCCCCCTTCGGGTCTCATACTTGGGAGCACTCAGTCTCTGCGCGCGTTTCCTGAATGGCTAGAAGCCGCTGCTGATCATTTAAACACAGACACATATTTGCCTTCATTACACCCTCAGTATTCAACAAACAGCACCCACAAATATTGCTGATTAGTTAAATAAGCAAAGGTTTATTGTTAAAAATCCTCCCCAGTGGGGGCTCTAATAATACTATTATAATATCTCCCTCTCTCTCTCTCCCTCATTTTACAAAGGCATGAAGATTTCTGACCATGACACACATCCCACATGTACCCTCTGGTAGGAGAATGTTATTTGTTTATTCTGCAGCATCCTCTTAATATGTCTGTGAGTTTCCATCTGCAATCTTGTTATTGGCTTTTGGGGATAAAAAATAAAACCGACAAAACTCTCAGAAGTTGCACTGACTTCACCTCAAGGATTCCCCTAGAACGTAAAATATTTCATATACTGTCACAGAACTCCACGCTGTCTTCCTCACAGATGTCACAATACTTGTGGTAAACCCTGGGCTCCCTTGGGGTCCGCAGACATGTAACAGAATTATTTCAGTTAAGTGCTAGCCACACCCCCACATTAGATTGGCCACACCCCCTTGGAAAATGTCACTCCCACTTAAATGGGGGGCGCCGGTGCCCTGTCTCGCCCAGGGCACTAAAATGTCTAGTTACGGCACTGGTCAGTATTGCAATGCACACGGAGCTGTGCTGAATTACACCTCAGTTCCCCTTCCAGCTTGTAGGTGAGAACATTGGTTAATGTGGACATACCCTGTTAAGATCCATCTATACTCGCTATTTATATGCAGTGAAGTTTGTATGATTTTGGTGGTCAGGTTGGTCCCTGGATATAATTTGATTATATATCTTATAAAAATCCATATATATATATATATATATCATAATAATACACTCCACATATCGATGCCCATAAATTATTCATTATTTGGCAGATATCTCTAGGAATCTAACAATAATTGCAGTCTATGTGGTTGCATACAGGAGTGTTCTTTCGGAGAGTATGAGACCTGCAAATGAGATTTAACCATATATCTCACAATGTAGAGTCTATAAACAGCTGAGTATATGGAGAGCTAACTAACATTAAATGGAATTTTATCCCTCTTTATTCATACTGCATGCATCTCTCGAGTATAATTATCCAATGACCATTTTCAAAGAATGCACCTTAGATATCAGTTATCTTCAATTGGTGCACCAATAGAATGTTTCTCAGTTATCTCATGAATTTCATTTGAATAAATACCATTATATGGGAGACATGTAGAACACTCTTCAGAGTGAGGAAATCTATGACAAATGTGGTCTTAAAATCACAAGACATGGAAATATATTCTGAATTGCCACCCCGATATTGACCATGAAAATGCAGAGTTAGGTACATATTAATTCTGGCTAATTCAAAACATTTACACCACATTGTCCATAGTTCAAGTTTGGTTCCAGCACTTTATAATCACTAATAGCTTATTACCCACGGCATTCCAGTGGGGAGATAACAGCTACTTATGATATATTTATTACTTCAGATCTATTCCTGAAAGACATCTGATAATTTATTCAGACCTGTAGCTCCTAGTGGCTGCATTCAGTGCGGCTGTTAATGAAGGGTCTATTGTTTTTAATTCACCAATTTCCTATCTTTTTCACTTATTTTAATTTAATATTTCTCCTACATTCTCTGCAATAAAGGCTTCGGCCCGGATATATTCACACACACACACACACATATATATATATATATATATATATATATATATATGATTTAAGCCATACATTTCAGTGGACTGGAGTGCCCTATAGTGTTCTTTTGAACTCCAACTCTTTTCTTTTGACTTATTTTAGTTGTTCCTGTTGGTGGTGCACCCCCTCATGAGAAAATATGATACATTTAAAGTGATGCTGATCACTCTTATTTTCTCTCATATCTCAAACTAATGAAGAAAGTCTGATTCCTTCTGCGAGTACTTTTTTCTTTTGTTCAAAGTATAATTTTATAAACTAAAGCATCTTTCAGTTCAAGTCTTGGACACTAGTGGAAAAATATGTCTGAAAATTATAGTGACTGTGCTTAGTTCTAATACAATACTTGGACCCTCATTCCATTTATTGACATTATATGGTTTCCAGTGTGTTCTACCTTTGCAGGACTTTGACCAATTTTTGTTTAGAGCTCATTAGGAACATTTGTGTTTTAGTGGTCTTTTATATGTTCTTATGCTTTTATATATTATAGGGACCTCTATATGAATAAATGTTATAAATTCCCGCAGCCTATTTACCTGATTATTGATTAGTACAGTACAATACACCCTGTTGAACACCTTTTTCTTGTAAGATCTCTATTTTCTGGTGCTAGCAGACCCCTTGCAATCTAGTGTGGTGGTTGTACTAGCCTATCAAGTGTCAGAGGTTATTTTGTTTTGTGATTCTATATGGATTTTTGGCACCAACAACTAAATTCTGTACAGCAAATAATTTTTCAAGATATAATAGGCAATACATTCTGTAGGCTTTCCCTACCCCATTATCTCAATGACATTTTTATAAACATTTGCTAAGGTAGCATCTCCAAATTGGTCCCGACCAAAGTCACAGTGGAAACAAGTTGGATAACACTGACCAATCTGAGTTCTTGTTGGGAGGTGTGGTCTCAACAACAAATGCTGACAGGAACAAGTTCTGCGTTGGAACTTACGCAGCTTGCCTTTGTCTTATCTCCATCCATTTAGCTAGCGGAGGTATATTTTCCCGAACGGTACTCTGGTTCAGATTTTGTGGCAGAGCTTTACACTTTTTCTCAAGCTTGTCTGTCAAGACTGGACATTCGGCTGGTGATTTAATTGTCGAGTTGTCCGGCTGGACTCGCACCTGGAGGATCTGTTCGAATAGCGGAAAGTCACTGCCAAGTATTAAAGATTAAGGCAGTTTTGGGACAACTGCAGCTATTACCATGACTGTTTGTCCCTTTACGGTAACAGGCAAAAGACTCCTGTCATATTCCATGGCAGTCCAATATACACAAAACTTTTACTTTGGGCAATTTGTGAGCCAGAACCTTTTGGGAATATGCAGCTAGAAACTAAGGACAGTTCACTACCCAAATATGCCAGAGTCTCAGCACTAGGTCATTCAAAAAACAGCCAGGACTCATAGCTCAAATAAGTCGGTTTTGTGTGTGCCAGTGAACAGTTTATACGTTCAACTAACGTTGAGCATTGTGCCCACAAATGTCCAGGCTCTCTGCACTCAAAGCTTATTGGACCCAAAGCAGTTTTGCTTTCTTTTTGTCAGGCAAACTTTCCTCACAAATGCCCAGTTCTCCTTTCCGCATACCAGGTTTTGACCGCGGCACAAGCTTTGGAGCAGGCAACGAAGGTTTGGGCATATGGGGCAAGGCACCGTATCTCTCTACTACAGTGGCCAATGTCTAAGGTTCTGCCTGGAGTGGCCACCTTTGGAGCCCTCGTTCCATACCTTGGATACAATGCTCAATAGCCAGAATTTCAATCATTCAGACTGCACGGTTCTTCTCTGGCTGCAACCACAGTGTTTTACGAACCAGCATAACTTTTGACAGTCTCCAGTTATGATACCGTTGGGCCTCGCCCACTCTGGTGACTCCAATCCTCACCAGGATAGCGGTTTTCACCTATTGATAGTTACCAGCCTGGTCCTCATCCAGTAACCAAAAAATTAAATTACTAAATTCACCTGCGCTCCCAAACACCTGCAGCAACAAAGCTCTATAACAATGACACTGTCACGGGCACTAGGAGTCTTTGCCCAGGATATCACCAGATGATGGACTTACCAGAGTAATATAGCTGGTACTATGGTTCTCTGGTAGCAGGGTGACAACGGAACAGGAGAATCAGCAGATGGTGAGAGAATGCTCAAGGAAAGTCTATGACTAGCAGCAACTGGTAATGAGTAGATGTATATACACGAGGAACCAGATGGACAAGTAAACGTGAGGAAAGTCAGTGGTCTGCGTATAGCAAGTTGTACCACTGCTATAGTGAGGAGGAATGTCCAGGAGTAGCGAGGAGGCAGTGAGCGTCAGCGGTCTGCGTATAGCAAGTTGTACCATTGTCTATAGTGAAGGAATGGAATCCAGGTGAAAGTAGGTAACGGGGAAGTCAGTGGTCTGCGTATAGCAAGTTGTACCACTGCTTATGTGAGAGGATACTTGAAACTAGTGTCACAGGGAACAGGAGTCAGTGGTCTGCGTCAGCAAGTTATACCACTGCTATATATATGTGAGGAGGGGCACGAGGAGATGAATGTAAAGCAGAGTATACACGGGGCACACAGAACTTGATCCCACGATGATATCCACAATACAACAATAAGTGACAAGCGCTGCTTGAAGTATACAAAGTCACAATAGCTATCCAGGCAATAGGAAACAAAGTCAATGGTAACAATAGCTTCAGTGGATAGGAGGCTCCGGAGAAGAACACAACTCAGTCCAGATGGATATGCAATACAAAAGCAAAGTCAATGGAAAGTATGCATACCGCGGTTCAGGAGAGCAGGCTGTCAGAGAGACGTGCAGGGATACCTGAACGGTTGAAGGCCGGCAGGAGGAGAGACCACTGGAGGGAGGAAGCGGTAATCAGGTTGGTGCAGCGCACGGCAGGTAATCCAGAATCAACAAAGCAATACTCAGGAAGCAGTAGTAAGTGAAACTGGAAACATGATGAACACGGGAGAGTTGAGGCTGTCTGGTATCCAGTAGTAGTGGTGGAGGCAGCGGAGAGCTGACACGATAAACACTGGAGAGTTGAGACGATCTGGAACTCTGTAGTAGTAACGGAGGCAGCGGAGAGCAGACACGCTGAACACAGGAGAGTTGAGACGAACTGGAGTCCGGTAGTAGCAGCAGATAGGAATCAGCTGAGTGCAGGCACGATGAACACAGGAGAGTTGAAGTGGTCTGGAAACCACAATAGCAGTAAACAGGAATCAGCAGGAGCTGAATACACGAGGAAACACAGGAACACCTTCAGAGACTCACGGGGAATGAGACTCCAAGATCAGGCAACCAGGTAATGATCACAGGTGGTTTAAATAGGGAGGGTTGCCTGATCATCCAATCAATTAAAAGCAACAGGTACTGAAGGTTTGATAAGGGCTGCACATGCGCAGACCCTCAGGATGGCGGACGGTCACGGTTCCTGAACACACGGGAAATGGCACTCACAGTCCGGTGAGTGACAGACATGCTACAGCATCAGAAACGTCCAGGTTTATATAGGTACACTGAACTTCCCCCGAAAGATAGGAAGCTAGATGTTTAGCCCAACTCTCAGGTGGCCATTTTGGCTCAGGTGTTGCCACATTTGTTCAAACACTGCAAGATATGCTTCCACATCATTGTAAGAAGTCAATATCTGCAGTTTGTGTACAACTGGAGCCTCCCTGCCTCATCTCCTCTGAGCAATCTCCACGCGGAGAAGACGGGTAATCTCCTCCTGAGCTGCTGCCACATTCACCAAGGTTCTTATTAAATCTTCCATTTCCACAGAAGTTGGGCTGGAATGCGAAATCTTTCTGCCCTTAGCATTCACAAGACAGATAACAAAACTACTTTGCACAGGGTTTTTGATGTGTACCACACCCAACTAACAGCTTAATGAATCAGTAGGTGTGGCACTACAATAACCAGATGTTTTTAAAACTTTTGTTTTATTTGTAAAAGAGACAGTTGCTCCAAAGTTTACAGTTCACAGGTTTATTCCTATTTTCCACACAGCAACTGACAGCTTTATAACAGTTTATTACTTGATAGTGGTCATGAACACCATTTCACTCACCACCATTTGCAGGCTGGGTGGACATCAGTATCTGGCTGTGCTTTGTAATCCCACAATGACAGCACAGTGATACTGACCAGGCAGATGACAGAAACAAGCAACTTCTTGCTTGGAAAAACGGTGCTTTATAATGTTCACGTCACAAATAGCACAGCAGACATTTGTCAGGATGACACCAGGTGACGCTTGAATTAGCTAGACACAGTTCACCTGCCTATTCACAACTCAACTAGTTGGCATCGGTCATCCAGCCCAGAAGAACAGACAGCGTCTTACCCTACACCCAAATACTACAAATCAATTACAGAAATGAACAAACCAATTACACCTATGCAGTGCACATGTGTGTTTGTGTGCTGCAAGAGGAACCCAGAGTGAATTTATCCCTGTCTGCAGCCTTGAAGATACCTTGGGTTTTTACCTATCCCTCTGCAGGAGAGGTGGGGCAAAAAGCCTCTTTGTCACAATTGGAATAATGCACAATTACACTGGTAAAGTGAATGTACTCTTGCTAGCAGTTGACACTACTGAGCAAAGAGACACAGAGTCTAACATGCTCTTGTCTTTGTTCAATTTTCTTTCTTTTTGTCCCAAATGCGAGAAAAATCATGGACCAGGAACTCCACAGCGGGAATGGTAGAGTTCTTAAGGGAAAAAAATACAGGCAATTGGGGGTGGGTGCCAAAGACACTGAGGAAGGGGGAGGCGCCACAGGATTTGTGGAGATTTCTGTTGTGGGAAATTCAGCCCAGACAAGTAAATCACTCCAATTATCCTGATTCTCAGAAGTAAAAAGTCTCAAGAAGAGCCCAAGATCCTGGTTCACCCTTTCTGTCTGCCCGTTCGTTTGGGGATGATAGCCAGAGGAGAAGTTGAGTTTAGTACCTTACTTCTCACAAAACCCCTCCAAAACTAAGAAATAAATTGAACACTCCAGTGAGAAATGTTCTCCTAGGGATAGCCATAAAGACAAAAGATCGCTTTTATTAAGTGTAGGAGCAGAAGGTAATACTTTTAGTGGGACAAAATTAACCATTTTAGAAAGCGTACAACCATTACCCAGACTGTGTTAAACCACTTGCTATCAGGAAGATTGGTTATGAAGTTCATGGAGATGCTGGACCAAGGCTCATCTGGGATAGGCAAAGGCTGGAGAAGGCCCAAGGGAGACTGTCAGGGGCAAAAAGATCCGAAACGAGGCTATGACATCCAAGTCTCCCGTAGGATCTCGCGAGACTCGGATGTCATAAATTCTCACCTTGCGGCCGCCATCTTTATTTCGCCTGACATGAGGGAAGAGGGAGGGTGTGTAGGGTAGTGGTGCTCTGTCCTTGCTGAGTCCAGTGGTGCTTTCTGCTTGTGTCCAGTGCTCTGTCCTTGCTGAGTCCAGTGGTGCTTTATGCTTGTGTCAAGTGCTCTGTCCTTGCTGAGTTCAGTGGTGCATCAGTCCAGTGCTCTGTCCTTTCTGAGTCCAGTGGTGCTTTATGCTTGTGTCCAGTGCTCTGTCCTTGCTGAGTCCAGTGGTGTTTTTGTCCTGTGCTCTGTGCTGCTGAGTACAGTGGTGCTTTTGTCCTCTGCTTTGTTCTGCTAAGTGCATAGTTATTTTAAAAATATTAAAAAATCTTCAAAAAAAATAAATAAAATAAATAAATTATACAAAAATAATTTAAAAAAAATATAAAAAAATGATTTAAAAAGTATAAAAAAAAATGTAGTGCTATATATTCTTGCAGTCCAGAAACATTAATACTGCAATCTATAAAAAATTGTTCACTGTTCTTGCAGTCCAGAAACATTAGTACTGCAATCTATAAAAAATTGTTCACTGTTCTTGCAGTCCAGAAACTTTAATACCGCAATCTATAAAAAATTGTTCACTGTTCTTGCAGTCCATAAACATAGTACTGCAATCTAAAAAAAATGTTTACTGTTCCAGCAGTATTAAAAAAATAGTACTGTAATACAACGTGTGCTGCATATAATGGAGTACCAAAAATTGGAGGATAAAGTAGGGAAAGATCAAGACCGAATTTCTTCTAATGCTGAACCTGCTGCCACTAGTCATAACATAGATGATGAAATGCCATCAACGTCGTCTGCCTCCTAATAGAGGGCATGTAAAATCCAAAAACCCAAAGTTCACAAAAATTACAAAAAAAAGGAAAATAAAAACATCTGAGGAGAAACGTAAAGTTGGCAATATGCCAGACTGAGTCCTCTTCAATCCGGGATTCATCTGAGGAATCCTGCAGCGGTACGCCTACTACTGCCACTGCTGCTGTTGCTGCTGGTAGTCGGTCATCTTCCCAGAGGGGAAGTCGTAAGACCGCTACGTCTTTCACCAAAAAATTGACCGTCCAACAGTCGTTTGCTATGAGCACCAAGTACGACACTATTCATCCTATGGCAAAGCGGATAACTGCGTCAATAACAGCTACGTTGGTGTTAGACGTGCGTCCGGTGTCCGCCATCAGTGGAGTGGGATTTAGACGGTTGATGGAGGTATTGTGTCCCCGGTACCAAATCCCGTCGAGATTCCACTTAACTAGGCAGGCGATACCCGGGATGTACAGAGAAGTACGAACAAGTGTCCTCAGTGCTCTGAAAAGTGCGGTTGTACCCACTGTCCACTTAACCACGGACATGTGGACAAGTGGTTCAGGGCAAACGAAGGACTATATGACTGTGACAGCCCACTGGGTAGATGCATCACCTTCCGCAGCAGCAGCTGCATCAGTAGCAGCATCTCCACAACGGCTGCTCATGCCAAGGCAGGCAACATTGTGTATCACAGGTTTTAATAAGAGGCACAATGCTGACAACCTCTTAGAGAAACTGAGGGAAATAATCTCGCAGTGGCTTACCCCACTTAGACTCTCCTGGGGATTTGTGGTGTCAGACAACGCCAGTAACATTGTGCGGGCATTACATGGACAATTTCCAGCACGTCCCATGTTTTGCCCACATCGTTAATTTGGTGGTGCAGCATTACCTGTAGAGTGACAGGGGTGTGCAGGAGATGCTTGCGGTGGCCCACAAAATTGCTGGACACTTTCGGCATTCTGCCAGTGCCTACCGCAGACTCGAGCAACATCAAAAAAGTCTGAACCTGCCCTGCCATCACCTCAAACAAGAGGTTGTGACGCGCTGGAACTCCACCCTCTATATGCTGGAGAGGATGGAGGAGCAGCAAAAGGCCATTCAAGCCTACACAGCCACCTACGACATAGGAAAAGGAGTGGGGATGCGCCTGAGTCAAGCGCAGTGGAGACTGATTTCCGTGTTGTGCAAGGTTCTGCAGCCGTTTGAACTTGCCACACGAGAAGTCAGTTCCGACACTGCCAGCTTGAGTCAGGTGATTCCCCTGATCAGGCTGTTGCAGAAGCAGCTGGAGAAAGTGAAGGAGGAGCTGGTAAACCATTGCGATTCCACCAAGCATGTAGCTCTTGTGGATGAAGCCCTTCGTACGCTTTGCCAGGATCCGAGGGTGGTCACTCTTTTAAAGTCAGAGGAATACATTCTGGCCACCGTGTTGGATCCTCGGTTTAAAGCGTATGTTGTGTCTCTGTTTCCGGCGGACACAAGTCTACAGCAGTGCAAAGACCTGCTGGTCAGGAGATTGTCCTCTGAAGAGGACCGTGACATGCCAACAGCTCCTCCTTCTTTTTCTTCCACACCTGTGGCTGTGAGGAAAAAGCTCAGTTTTCCTAAAAGACCCGCTCGCGGATGCTGAGAACATCTGGTCCGGACTGAAGGACCTGCCAAACATTGCAGACATGTGTACTGTCGCTGCATTGGATGCTGTCACAATTGAAAAAATGGTGGAGGATTACTTTGCTGACACCATCCAAGTAGACATGTCAGACAGTCCATATTGTTACTGGCAGGAAAAAAAGGCAGTTTGGAAGAACCTGTACAAACTGGCTCTATTTTACCTGAGTTGTCCCCCCTCCAGTGTGTACTCGGAAAGAGTTTTTAGTGCAGCGGGGAACCTGGTCAGTGAGCGGCGAAGGAGGTTCCTTCCGCAGAACGTTGAAAAAATGATGTTCATAAAAATGAATTATCAATTCCTCAATCAAGTACAGCACTGGCCTCCAGATACTACAGAGGGACCTGTGGTTGTGGAGTCCAGCGGGGACGAATTGATAATGTGTGAGGATGAGGAAGTACACACTGAAGGGGGCGAGGAATCAGAGGATGAGGATGAGGACGACATCTTGCCTCAGTAGAGCCAGTTTAGTTTGTACAGGGAGAGATGAATAACTTTTTTTGTGTGGGGGCCCAAACAAACCAATCATTTCAGCCACAGTTTGGTAGGCCCTTTCGCTGAAATGATTGGTTTGTTAAAGTGCGCATGTCCTATTTCAACAACATCAGGGTGGGTGGGAGGGCCCAAGGACAATTCCATCTTGCAACTCTTTTTTTGGCATTATGTGCTCTTTGGGGCCTAGTTTTTCAAACTGACATCCTGTCTGACACTGCAGTGCCACTACTAGATGGGCCACCTAAATCCCTTGGTCCTGTTGTATCCACACCAGCAACACCCTCATCCTATGGCAAAGCGGATAACTGCGGCCGTAACAGCTATGTTGGTGTTAGACGTGCGTCCGGTGTCCGCCATCTGTGCAGTGGAATTTAGACAGTTGATGGAGGCGGTACCAAATCCCGGAGAGATTCCACTTAACTAGGCAGTCCAGAAATATTAGTATCAAATATTAAACTTACGTTCACTGTTCCTGCAGTGCAGAAATATTAGTATCAGAACATGCCCTGCCATCAACTAAAACAAGAGGTAGTGACGCGCTAGAACTCCACCCTCTATATGCTGCAGAGGATGGAGGAGCAGAAAAAGGCCATTCAAGCCTACACAGCCACCTACGATGGGCCACTTGTTTGTGCCGCCCACTTGTGTCGCTTAGCTTAGACATCCAGCTACCTCGGTGCAACCTTTTGGACTAAAACCAATATTGTGAGGTGTGAGGTGTTCAGAATAGACTGGAAATTAGTGGAAATGATTGTTATTGAATGTTATTGAGGTTAATAATAGCGTAGGAGTGGAAAAAAAAGCAAAAAACTGTATTTTAGCATTTTTTTATGCTTTTTTAAAAATAAATCAGAACCCAAAACCCTAAATCAGAGCCAAAACCTTTCGTCGGGTGTTTTGGCAAAACAAATCAGATCCCAAAACCTCAAGCTAATCAGAACCCAAAACCCAAAAGACTAAAAGTGGCCGGTGCACACCCCTAATTTTTATAGT
This sequence comes from Mixophyes fleayi, assembly GCF_038048845.1. NCBI lineage: Eukaryota > Metazoa > Chordata > Amphibia > Anura > Limnodynastidae > Mixophyes > Mixophyes fleayi. The sequence goes on from NC_134408.1 coordinate 12,032,581, forward strand.
AATGGTCTAAGACAGTGTTTCCCAGCTCTAGTCCTCAAGTACCCCTAACAGTGCATGTTTTCCATATCTCTATGCTGGAGCACAGGTGTAATCATTATCGACTGACACATTTTGAAAGATCCACAGGTGGTCCTAATTATTTCACTTGTTACCTGGAAAACCTGCAGTGTTAGGGGTACTTGAGGACTAGGGTTGGGAAACACTGATCTAATAGAACCGCTCTTCTTTTTAACAAAGAATAAAACGACCCCTGCTGCAAAAGAGGACATGCAAATGAAGCCACATTTAAATTCTCAAAAATAAAAAGAGAACTGGAAGACTAGGCGTGGCAGACCAATTTGAAGAAACCTGGAATGAGTGATAGAAGGCAGTTTTAAGAACAAGATGAACTCCAATAGGTAGTTTGCGCCATCCTCCAATTAAAATGGGAAAAATGCTTCTGGAACCAGGGTGAACACAGGATTATAGGGTTAATAGCCTGAGACAGAACTAGTAGGCTGATCCATTTCACGTGTGGGGCTCCTACTTGGAGTCATATAGGAAGGGTACATTTCAAGATAGTTCCATAGAAGCTGCGATTGTCATCCACCGCTGTTAAAGATAGAGAATGCTCCTCGGATCGGGTGGATATCTGAAGTTCCGCTGCCATTGAGGCAGAAATAAAATTACCATACGAACTCGAGTCCACGAAGGCAAAGAAAAGAATAGGACCCATCGAAAAATGTGTAGTAACCAGCATGAAGAAGTCCAAACTACTTTTACTCAAGGGGGACTTTGGCATGTCTCCTAACTTGGTCTCCGTAGTGTCAGTTATGATTTGGTGTTTCCCGATCTCTTATGTCAATTCAGAAGGATGTGGACAGGCTCTGCGCAATAGAGGAATAAGTTGGTCTTGCACTTCCTATCTTGTTCCTCATGTGAAAGATGGGACCGTCCCACTAGAATAGGCTGCACATTGGTTACAGAGGGATTCTGGAATCGGGCTGCCAATCAGACAATGGGAGTGTTCCTTCTCCTTGGTCCGAGATTAAGGGCCTGATTCATTAAGGAACATAGGCAAGACATTTCTTAAGCCCCATGGACAAAACCATGTTAAAATGCAAGGGGTGCAAATTAGTTTTCTAGTTTGCTCATAAGTTAAATTCATGTAACACACAAATATCAACTTTATATTTCAGTGCACAAATAAGCTGTCAAGTATTTGTGTGCTACATGAAAAAACAGTTATCATTTAAGTTATGTGCAAAAAAGAATACTAATTTGCACCCCTTACATTTTAACATGGTTTTGTCCAGGAGACATAAGTAAGAAATTTGTTGCCTAAGTTCCTTAATGTATCAGGCCCTAAGTCATCAAGATCTGACAGAAGTTCTCTGGAAGCCAATTCATCCTTAATTCGGTCAGTTAAACTTTGCCAGAAGGCCACCACTAAGGCCTCATTATTCCACCTACTACAGAATTGCACGGCGTACTGGTCCACCGTCATGAAACCTTGTCGGAGTTTCAGCAAACTGAAGGCGGCTGCAGAAACTCTGCGGGCTCATGGATGATTCTCTTGAATGTTTCAATAAAGGTAGTGAAAATCTATAAAATAGCATCATTGCATTCACATAGGTTTGATGCTCATGTCGAGAGCTTAACCAGGAAGGAAATCATATAAGCTACCTTCACTCTTTTAGACAAAACATTTCCAGGAGAAATTTCAAACTGAATGGTGCATTGATTGAAGAAGCCTCGGCATCTCTTCGGATCCCCGTCATATGTCTTCAAGGTGGGAACGCACAGATTGGAGGCAGTAGGAACCGCTTCCATCAGTATAGAAGCAGAAGGAACTTGTACTGGTGCTTGAATGGTATCCTACTAAGTAGCCAATGCTTGCAGGCTTTGCAGGAGATGGGATTCAACTCTTGTTGATCCAACCGAATCGCTACGTGTTGAAGAAGCTCCCGAGCAGATGGTTCTCCAGCACCTTCCATATTTATGGGACAGAGTATTCTGTAAAGGTTACACTGGGGAAGTGGAAGTACTCTTGCTAACAGTTGACACTATTGAGCAAAGAGGCGCAAAGTTTTAACCGGTGACCCCCGCAAGGAGGTTTGTCTTAGCTGAATCGGACGTGCAGGTCCCACCCCTCAAAGCTAGACGCTATTGAGGTAGCTGGAGTTTTGAACAGAGCATAGTGAACAAGCCAAGCCAGTACCCTAGAGATCCAAGCAAAGCAAGAAACTTGAAGCAGAAGAATGGTATTGGTAGCTGAGGTCAAGTCAGGAATCAAAGCGGGACAGGAACCGATGAGCAGAAAAATAGTCAGGGTAGCTGAGGTCGAGCCAAGAATCAAACAGAACCAGAATGATTAAGCAGAAGAATGGTCAGGAACAAGCTAGTAGGCAACGAGGAATCCAAATGAGAGTATAAGGCAGCAATATAAAAGGAATCAGGAACAGGAAATGATCCAATATTCTCAGAGGATAAATAGGCTGTTTAATTGATTTCTGACAGGTCATTTACGTCTCACTGGGTTATTGAAGGTTGCGTCCCGTTGCCTTGCAGACCACTCGAGAACAAGAAGCCACGTCCAGTTGCTAGACATCCATCCCCGCTGCGAGAGGAGAGAGTGGAGACGGCGTCTGACAGTATAATAATTATTGCACAGAAGTAGACAATTGACACGCATATAAATGACAGGGTCTATCATAAACATGTCACTACACTTATTTTCAATTACTATTTACAACGCGTAAATATATTTATACATTACAACTAAAAAGACTTACTTTCCACATCCAGAGATCTTGCAGTCCTAGTTTACACATACTTGTCAACTTATCTATTGACTCCTCCAGGAGATCCCAGAGTGGACCTGAAGCACAGCTGCGGAGGGGGCAGATCACTGCAAATCAATGTGGGTGGGGTCTAAATGCTGCGATTTGCCCAACACACTAGGAAGTGAGCAGGATGCGGGAGAATTGCCTATTCTCCCAGGCTTCTGGGAGACCTACCTGGAAGTCAGAAGTCTCCTGGAAATTCCAGGAAAGTTGGCAAGTATGAGTTTACCACAAATATCACTAAGACCTGAAGAAAAGTTTATCATAATACATATAAAAAGGTGGACTCCTAGAAACCAGAGCACAGGAAACTGCAATAACAGGTGCTCTCTGCTCCATGTGTAAAGAAAAATATCATTCCAGTTTCCATTATTCCTCTCTGTGTATTCCTTATACAAGATCTGATCCGGTTTAAGTCAGATGTGTACTCTGTACCGTTTCCTTGTCTTTTCACTTTTCATGACACTAAGCCCCTTCCCAAATGATGTCACAGCCCGTCCCTTTCCTTCTGAGCTGCATGTCAGGATGTGGGGAAGGGAATTCATATGGTAAAGACGCGGCACATTCCCAGATCTCCTCTATAAATGTCAACCACAATTAACGAGAGGCAAAAGTTTGAAAACTGTTGCTGAACTGTTCTCAGTCCTACCAGGCCCGGCGCTCCCATTAGGCAACGTTAGGCAGTTGCCTAGGGCGCCGGGCTCTGGAGGGCGGCACTGAAGTGGGGGACCCAGTGATAATTAAATAAATGCTCCCGCCCGCCCGCCCGCTCGTTTGCCCGCTCGCCCGCCCGCTCGTTTGCCCGCTCGCCCGCCCGCTCCATCGCTATAATGCGGTGCTGCACTGTAGCAGCACCGCATTTTAAAATTTACCTGGCGCCTGGCAGCGTTGTGACGTCACGACGCACGACGCTGCCAGTGTAGAGGAGACAGAGAAAGAAGACAGAAGCGCGGAAGAAGAGAAAGGAAGGAAAATGAAGAAGTTAAGGTGAGTACAGGAAAGAGGAGGCTACAGATAACAGGAGGGGATGGGGGACGGATGCTATACATAGGGGGGAGAACGGAAGCTACAGAAAGAGGGGAATGGAAGCTACAGTAAGGAGGGAGAATGGAGGCTATACAAAGGGGGGAGAATGGGGGCTATACAAAGGGGGGAGAATGGAGGCTATACAAAGGGGGAGAATGGAGGCTATACAAAGGGGGGAGAATGGAGGCTATACAAAGGGGGGAGAATGGAGGCTATACAAAGGGGGGGGGTGGAGGCACTAGAAAGGGGGGAGAATGGATGCTACAGAAAATTGGGGGGGGAGGAGGAGGCTGGAGAAAATAGGGAACTTGGGGGATTACAATTAGAAATGTCCTTGAGTTAGAGACTATGGGGTCTTTATACTAAAATAGTACCGTGACAAAATGCAGCGATGCATAATGAAGCACAGCTTTAATTCACCTTGCTGGGGCTACTCTAGGATAGTTAAGGAACCATTTATGTGTATTAGTATTTGCCCTCTATTTGGCTCTCCTTTGTTGCCCTCTATTAGTATAATTAATTTTACATCTGCAGAATACATTAACAAATGCAAATAAAATAGAACGGTCTAGATTATCTGTCATTTAGATTACCTTTCTGTATTTATTTGCATGTGTTAGTATATTTAATATATCATCTACAGAATACATTAATAGACAGCAACAGAGGAGAGCCAAGTAGTGGCCAAATACTAAAAAAAAAAGCCAAGTAGTGGGCAGGGGGGCATGTGAGTAAAGCTGGTGTCGCCTATGCGGCTGGCATATGTGACAAAAGCTGATGGGCAAGGGGTGACATTGTGAAAATAGCTAGTAGGCAGATGGGCATGTGTGAGTGAAGTTGGTGGGCAGAGGGGTACATGTCAGTATGTAACAGGTGAGTGATGTCATGTTTTCTTTTCTTTCATTTGTTTTGTTCTGAAGTCTAGCATTTGGAGCCTCCCCTCTAGATATCCTGTGTTTGCTCCTGGGCAGCAGTGATGCCTGGACAGCATTCTGCATCAGACATCAGTGCTGCGTCAGACATCTGGACTGCATTGTAGCCAGCCAAGAGGAGGTAAGAGTTATTATTTTTAAGTGTGTTAGTGGCTGGGAAATTAGAATTTTTTTTTATTTGGGGGGGGGCGGCAACCTAGGGCTTTGCCTAGGGTGCCGGGCAACCTTGCACCGGCCCTGAGTCCTACCCCAACCCCGCCACATAGCAGAATGACTTCACCATCATTCTCCCAGAGCAAGTGGTAAAATAGATTTGAGTTTTGCAGTGAAAAAGTCGCTTCACAGAAGTGCAAATTACCTTTTGTACAATATCTGAGTTCTGCTTTAGCTTCACCAAATTATTTTGTGGAATAGCTTTAAAAACTTCTAACCCATAGTTTAAGATTGGCTTACTCTGAAATTCGAGTATTCCAAGCCAAATATTTTGGGTATGATAATGATCTTGCATGATACTCACATAAAATTGTATGACACTGAAAGTACCAGGGCCTAGTGCCTCTAGGAGGCATTGTCAGAAAGAAGACATGTAGTACATGGGGCTCTGTATTGCATTAACAAGGGAGAGAAGGGGAGAAAACCCAAAGAAAATGTCAGGCAGGGCAAAGCAGGGATGATAATGATATTAATGTTGTATAACATGATATTCTGTGATGTTCACAGTGTAGAGCTATGATCCTGACAGAGTATGATAATGATACTGTATAATACTCAGTGTATGATAATGATATTGTATTATACTTAGTGTATGATAATGATAATGTATTATACTCAGTATATGATAATGATATTGTATTATACTCAGTATATGATAATGATATTGTATTATACTCAGTATATGATAATGATATTGTATTATACTCAGTGTATGATAATGATAATGTATTATACTCAGTATATGATAATGATATTGTATTATACTCAGTATATGATAATGATATTGTATTATACTCAGTGTATGATAATGATATTGTATAATACTCAGTGTATGATAATGATATTGTATTATACTCAGTGTATGATAATGATACTGTATTATACTTAGTGTATGATAATAATAATGTATTATACTTAGTGTATGATAATGATATTGTATTATACTCAGTGTATGATAATGATACTGTATTATACTCAGTGTATGATAATGATATTGTATTATACTCAGTGTATGATAATGATACTGTATTATACTTAGTGTATGATAATGATAATGTATTATACTTAGTGTATGATAATGATATTGTATTATACTCAGTGTATGATAATGATACTGTATTATACTCAGTGTATGATAATGATATTGTATTATACTCAGTGTATGATAATGATAATGTATTTTACTCAGTATATGATAATGATATTGTATTATACGCAGTGTATGATAATGATATTGTATTATACTCAGTGTATGATAATGATATTGTATTATACTCAGTGTATGATAATGATACTGTATTATACTCAGTGTATGATAATGATATTGTATTATACTCAGTGTATGATAATGATATTGTATAATATTCAGTGTATGATAATGATATTGTATTATACTTAGTGTATGATAATGATACTGTATAATACTCAGTGTATTATAGTTAGAGATGGTCACCGACCCCCGTGTTTTGGTTTTGTATTCGGTTTTGGATCTGGATTACCGTCGCGTTTTGGTTTTGGTTTTGCAAAACCGCCCTTGCGTGTTTTTGTTTTGGTTAGGGGTGTGCACCGACCACTTTTAGTGTTTTGGGTTTTGGGTTCTGATTAGCTTGAGGTTTTGGGTTCTGATTTGTTTTGCCAAAACACCCGACAAAAGGTTTTGGTTCTGATTTAGGGTTTGGGGTTCTGATTTATTTTTAAAAAAGCATAAAAAGTGCTAAAATCCAGTTTTTTGCTTTTTTTTTCACTCCTACGCTATTATTAACCTCAAAAACATTCAATAACAATCATTTCCACTAATTTTCCAGTCTATTCTGAACACCTCACACCTCACAATATTGTTTATAGTCCAAAACGTTGCACCGAGGTAGCTGGATGCCTAAGCTAAGCGACACAAGTGGGCGGCACAAACACGTGGCCCATCGTAGGTGGCTGTGTAGGCTTGAATGGCCTTTTTCTGCTCCTCCATCCTCTGCAGCATATAGATGGTGTAGTTCGAGCGCGTCACTACCTCTTGTTTTCGTTGATGACAGGGCATTTTCATTAATTTTTTATTTGGCAGCAACAGTCAACGTATTTTAATATCTGATACGCAGCTATCTGGACTGCGTAGTGGAGTGGCCCCGGTACCCAATTTGGTACCGGGGCCACAATACCTCCTCCAACTGGTCTGAATTCCACTGCACAGATGGCGGACACCGGATGCACGTCTAACACCAACATAGCTGTTAAGGCCGCAGTTATCCACTTTGCCATAGGATGACTACTGTCGTACTTTGTGCTCATGGCAAATGACTGTTGGACGGTCACATAATGCCAAAAAAAGATTTGCAAGATGGAATTGTCCTTGGGCCCTCCCACCCACCCTTATGTTGTTGAAATAGGACATGCACACTTTAACAAACCAATCATTTCAGCGAAAGGGCCTACCAAACAATTGTGGCTGAAATGATTGGATTGTTTGGGCCCCCACACAAAAAAAGCTATTCATCTCTCCCTGTACAAACTAAACTGGCTCTACTGAGCTAAGATGTCGTCCTCATCCTCTGATTCCTCGCCCCCTTCAGTGTGTACTTCCTCATCCTTACACATTATCAATTCGTCCCCGCTGGACTCCACAACCACAGGTCCCTCTGTAGTATCTGGAGGGCAGTGCTGTACTTGATTGAGGAATTGATAATTCATTTTTATGAACATCATTCTTTCAACGTTCTGCTGAAGCAACCTCCTTCGCCGCTCACTGACCAGGTTCCCCGCTGCACTAAAAACTCTTTCCGAGTACACAGTGGAGGGGGTACCACTCAGGTAAAATAGAGCCAGTTTGTACAGGGGCTTGCAAACTGCCTTTATTTCCTGCCAGTAACAATATGGACGTCTGACATGTCTATTTGGATGGTGTCAGCAGAATAATCCTCCACCACTTTTTCAATTGTGACAGCATCCAATGCAGCGACAGTAGACATGTCTGCAATGATTGGCAGGTCCTTCAGTCCGGACCAGATGTTCTCAGCATCCCCGCCAGCGGGTCTTTTAGGAAAACTGAGCTTTTTCCTCGCAGCCACAGGTGTGGAAGAAAATGAAGGTGGAGCTGTTGGCATGTCACGGTCCTCTTCAGAGGATAATCTCCTGACCAGCAGGTCTTTGCACCGCTGTAGACTTGTGTCCGCCGGAAACAGAGACACAACATACACTTTAAACCGAGGATCCAGCACGGTGGCCAGAATGTATTCCTCTGACTTTAAAAGAGTGACCACCCTCGGAACCTGGCAAAGCGTACGAAGGGCTTCATCCACAAGAGCTACATGCTTGGTGGAATCGCAATGATTTACCAGCTCCTCCTTCACTTTCTCCAGCTGCTTCTGCAACAGCCTGATCAGGGGAATCACCTGACTCAAGCTGGCAGTGTCGGAACTGACTTCTCGTGTGGCAAGTTCAAACGGCTGCAGAACCTTGCACAACACGGAAATCAGTCATGAAATGACTATTAATGCTCTTGACTCAGGCGCATCCCCACTCCTTTGCCTATGTCGTAGGTGGCTGTGTAGCCTTAAATGGCCTTTTGCTGCTCCTCCATCCTCTGCAGCATATAGAGGGTGGAGTTCCAGCACGTCACAACCTCTTGTTTGAGGTGATGGCAGGGCAGGTTCAGACTTTTTTGATGTTGCTCGAGTCTGCGGTAGGCACTGGCAGAATGCTGAAAGTGTCCAGCAATTTTGTGGGCCACCGCAAGCATCTCCTGCACACCCCTGTCACTCTTCAGGTAATGAATGCTGCACCACCAAATTAACGGTGTGGGCAAAACATGGGAAGTGCTGGAAATTTCCTATATGTAATGCACGCACAATGTTACTGGCGTTGTCTGACACCACAAATCCCCAGGAGAGTCTAAGTGGGGTAAGCTAATGCAAGATTATTTCCCTCAGTTTCTCTAGGAGGTTGTCAGCGTTGTGCCTCTTATTAAAACCTGTGATACACAATGTTGCCTGCCTTGCCACGAGCAGCCGTTGTGGAGATGCTGCTACTGATGCAGCTGCTTCTGTTGCTGCGGAAGGCGATGCATCTACCCAGTGGGCTGTCAGTCATATAGTCCTTTGTTTGCCCTGAACCACTTGTCCACATGTCCGTGGTTAAGTGGACAGTGGGTATAACCGCATTTTTCAGAGCACTGAGGACATTTGTTCGTACTTTTCTGTACATCTTTGGTATCGCCTGCCTAGTGAAGTGGAATCTCGATGGGATTTGGTACCGTGGACACAATACCTCCATCAACCGTCTAAATCCCACTCCACTGATGGCGGACACCGGACGCACGTCTAACACCAACATAGCTGTTACAGCCGCAGTTATCCGCTTTGCAATAGGGTGACTACTGTCGTACTTAGTGCTCATGGCAAACGACTGTTGGACGGTCAACTGTTTGGTGAAAGACATAGCGTTCTTACGACTTCCCCTCTGGGAAGATGACCGACTAACAGCAGCAACAGCAGCAGTGGCAGTAGTAGGCGTACCGCTGCAGGATTCCTCGGATGAATCCCGTATTGAAGAGGACTTAGTCTGGCTGGTGACATGGCCTGCAGGACTAAATCTGATGGAGATCGTGGAGGAAGTTGATGAGGAGGGTGTTGGTGTTGTGTATCCAACAGGACCAAGGGATTTAGGTGTCCCTGGACTGATGACGGTCCTAGCCCCAGTTCCTGAGCTAATCACTGAACTATGAAGGTTATTCAGGTGACGTATAAGGGAGGATGTTCCTAGGTGGCCAAGATCCTTACCACTGCTTATTTGAGCTTTACATAAGCTACATATGGCCATACATTTGTTGTCCGGATTGGGATAAAAATAACTCCAGACCGAAGAGGTGCATTTTTTGGTCTTCTGACCAGGCATGACAATGGACTTTTTCATCCCATGGACATCAACTGTTTCCCCCCCTTGTGCCTCATTTATAATAACCACATCAGCATCCTCTTCTTCAAGTTCCTCCTCAGCGCCAGCTACATCAATAGGCTCTTACCGGTGTACAATATTGACACCTTGATTATCCAAATCTGGATCTACACTGTGGGTGATCCTTCCAGCATATGCAGAGGGTGTGCTGCAAATGGTGGATGGAGTCACCTCTTCCCGTACAGTGATGGGAAGGTCAGGCTTCGCAACCACCAACACCCTTGGACTCGCCTTGGGGATTTGTGATTTCATCTGTTTTGCTGTTTTGTTGTTGTTGCTGACAGCATAACTCTCTTAAAAAAAATTTGGAGGGGGAGGAGGAGGGCTTAGATCCTTGGGTGAAGCTGAACCACTAGTCCTGAACACGGGCCAGGGCCTAAGCCGTTCCTTGCCATTCCGTGTCGTAAATGGCATATTGACAAGTTTTCTTTTCTCCTCAGATGTTTTTAATTTCCCTTTTTTGTTAATTTTTGTGAACTTTGGGTTTTTGGATTTTACATGAGCTCTACTTGGAGATTGGGCATCGACCTTGGCAGACGATGTTGATGGAATTTCATTGTCTATGTCATGACTAGTGGCAGCAGCTTCAGCATTAGGAGGAAGTGGGTCTTGATCTTTCACTACTTTATCCTCCATATTTTGGTACTCCATTATATGCAGCACATGAGAGCGTACCCCTAAACCACACACACTCGGCAAAGCCTTTACAAATTATCTGCGGCACAGGAGAGTACCACTGGACTGGAGTTATACAGCAGTACCTTGTATTTTTTAGTACAGCAGCAACAGTGAACGTAGTTTGACTTTGAAATAGCAGTACCTAGTATTTTTTGGTACAGCAGCAACAGTGAACGTAGTTTGACTTTGAAATAGCAGTACCTAGTATTTTTTGGTACAGCAGCAACAGTGAACGTAGTTTGACTTTGAGATAGCAGTACCTATTTTTTGGTACAGCAGCAACAGTGAACATAGTTTATATAACCTATATAACGTATTTTTATATATTGCAGTACTAATATTTCTTGACTGCAGGAACAGTGAACCTATTCATATATTGCAGTAGAAATTTTTATAGACTTTTTTTATAATTTTTTTATATATTTTTTTATTATTTTTGTATAAGTTTTTTATCATTTTTTTATATTTTTTTAAATATTTTTCTATAAGTTTTTTATCATTTTTTTTATTTATTTATAACTTTTAAATAATTTTTAAATAACAATGCCCTTAGCAGAGGACACAGGCAGCACCACTGGACTCAGCAGGACAGAGCACAGGACACAGCACCACTGGACTCAGCAGGACAGAGCACTGGACAAAGCACCACTAAACTGATCAGCAGTACAGAGCACAGGATCTCAAAGTAAAACATGAAAAGGACAGGGGCTCCCTAACTACAACCTCCCTCATGAGTGATCACAGCGAGAATGAAGATGGCGGCCGCGAGTGGTGAATTTATGACATCCGAGCCTCGCGAGATCCGACGCGAGACTTGAATGTCATAGCTTCGGTTTGGCTCAGTTTGGCGCCCGGAAGTTCCCGAACAGTGCTCGGATCCCGTCGGATCCACATTGTTCGAGTGGGCTTGGATTAGCGGAATCCGAGCCCACTCATCCTTAGTTTTGGATTTGTTTGGTTTTGTTTTGCAATTTTTTAAAAAAATTACATTTATTGGTGCTAAAATAACATAATTTAGGTATTATTTTGTAGCTACATTATTATTATTAACCTCAGTAACACTAATTTCCAGTCATTTTTTATTCAATTTTGACCACCTCCTATGTCACAATAAAATTTTCATACACTTGAAAAGAAAAATTGCTGCAGTTGTTGCCAGTGATAACAAAAAGGCCATTGTCATGCCTGGGCATAAGACCAAAAATCCACCTCTTAAGTGTGGAATTAATTTTACACAAATCCTGGCAAGAGTTGTCTATCCATTTGCAGCAATTTTAAAGCCACACTCAGTAGAGGTAGGGACCTTAACCATCTGGGATCCTCATCCATGTTTCGTCATTTTTCAGCGAGTTCTTGGAAAACTGTTGGGAAAATCAGAAACTTAGGTAAAAAAAAATAACAGCAAGCAGTCCAGCATAATCTACCTCCCTTCTCCCTACATCCCAGCACCTGCAATCTCCCCCCCCCCCCCCGCCAACACCTTCATAATCAATATGAACCAACAATTGGCAGTTAAACAATCCTTTGCAAGAGGAAGCAAGAATGAAACCAGATCACAGACGCCCTGGGTACTATGCTAGTGTTAGATCTGCGTCCAATGTCCACTATTAATACAGTTGGTTTAAGACATTTAATTGAGGTGTTCTGTCCCTGTTAACAAATGTCATCACTATACCATTTTACTAGAAAAAGCTAATTCTCTCCTGTACCTGAAAGTTCCTAAAAATTTAATTATTGGGCGGCAAAATGGCATTCTACCCACTGTACACTTAACCACAGATATGTGTACAAGCGGAACTGGCCAAACTAAAGATTATATGACTGTGAAAGCCCACTGGGTTGGTCATTTGCCTTCCCCAGCATGGACAGCAGCAGCATGTACCCAGGTACGTCACATTTTTGAGAAGTAGGCTACTCTGTGTATCAGCGGCGTCAGTAGGAGGCATATAGCTGACAAACTGTTTCAAAAACGAAGGGATGTCATTGAAAGATGGCTAATCCTGCTTGGACTCTCCTGAGGATATGTCATTTCTGATTACGACCCCAATATTGGTCAAGCATTACAGCGGGGTTGAATTCCATCACATTTCCTGTTTTGCACACACTATCAACTTGGTGTTACAGAACTTTTTAAAAATGACATGCAGGAGATGCTGTTTGTCTCCAGAAACATTTAGGGTCAATATCTGGTTTCTGCAACAACATGTAGGAGAATGCAGCAGCTGCAAGAAGACTAGCATTTGAGGGGAATATACGTTAGTCCAGCGATGTAGTTACCTGTGAAGAAAGTGCAGACACGGTTAGCTTGAGTCAAGTGATTGCCTTAATAATACATTTTGAAAAGGTGCTACAGAAAATGATAGTGTGAAATAAAACAAAGTTAATGTGCTAACTATATTTTAATAGTAGATTAAATACTTAATTTTCTTTGCAAGGATCCCATACTTATCAACATCTTGTTTGGACGTCTTCTCCTTCAGTTTCTCTGGCAACTGCTTGTTGTAAAAAAAATTGCTTTCTCAAGACACCCAGTGGTGATGCAGATGAGTCCGCACAACATTTTGATATTTGCTCTGCTGTAAAAGAATTTCCCAAAAATTGTGACAGCTCTGCCCTAAAATCAACTAGTCATTCCCTTTGGAAGGCCATTATCGGCAATTACATCATACTACACAGACTTCTATGATGGTGGGATGAATTAGTATTGTTTGAGGAAGATTATCACTAAACCCTGCCACCTCTTCTGTTTCACAGTGAGCTATGGTACGATAAAATGTAACTGCAGATTTAGACCAAGACTGTGAGCCCTATTATTTCTATTTGAGAAATTACAATTAGCAATGGAGCAATTAAGCTCTTCTCTTAGGTGTTACCTATATAACGCAGCACAATTTGCCTGCAAATTCTACAGACAAGCCTGCTTGTCTTCCTCTTCATCAATGACTCTTAGCAATTGAGCACTCGTCTTTGGGTGTATATTACATGCAAACATTTTTAGTGAAAATTAGGAAAATACAGTTTAATCCCTGATAGGCCCTCTACCATCCTTTGCATGTTAATATTAGGATTGGAGTTATGGTCAAGGTCACACATTCTTTTGACAAATCCTTCAAACCAGCCCAGATGTCAAACTGTTGTGGTCTGCCACCTGCGTCATCCCTGCTTGTGTTTGGAAAGTGCAAATTGGTGCCAGAACCTCACGTGCCAGAACTGCTGCCACTGGTGCCACACTGCTGCCTCTGGTGCAGGACTTACACAATAAACCGCATCATCATCAGCGCCCTCGTCGGATACCCAAATCTCCCCCACATCCTCTTCTAAAGACAAAGTGTCATCATCACTTGGTGCATCACCGGCTACACTCAGGCTGCTCAGGCACACATCAGCAGAACTGCTGAAAGGGCCCCTCTTTATGGGTACACTAACAGAATGCTCACGATTAGACATCCCACTGTTGGATGGACTCTCCACAGGGATTGGTGTCATTTCTGATTCAGAGCAAAAATTATCTTCTAATGCCTTACTGTTATCTTGCAGCTCGGCTTTGAAGCGTAACAGTAGTTGTGCACCAATTGTAGGCTCGGTAACATTTTGGGATCTGCCAAAGGTGAAGGCCTCATTCTCTCTTTGCCACTGCATGTGTAGAATGGCATGTTGGCCATTTTTTTTTTATCGGCACTTAACTTTTGCTCAGTAACACTTCTTTTTCGCTTCAACACAGTAAAAAAAAAATTTGTTTTGGTTTTTTGGATTGATTTCGAAACACTGTGTAGTTTGACATCGCCTTGCCCAGATGACGTACTGGGAACACTAACATCAGGACTGGTGACAGAACCTGGTTGCTCATTCTGATCATATGTGGACTGCTTTGAATCTATCCTGAGCCCAAAGCACTTATAGTGCTAAAAATTATTTGGTAAGATACTGCTGACAGATAGTAATTTTGATAACCAGAAATATTTATGCACAATTATGGGGGACACCCCAAAAGCACTGGGGAGTGCTAAAAATTATTTGGTAGATACTGCTGACAGATAGTAATTTTGACAGCCAGAAATATTTGTGCACAATTATGGTGGACACCCCAAAAGCACTGGGGAGTGCTAAAAATTATTTGGTAGATACTGCTGACAGATAGTAATTTTGACAGCCAGAAATAATTATGCACAATTATGGGGTACACCCCAAAAGCACTGTGGAGTGCGAAAAATTATTTGGTAGATACTGCTGACAGATAGTAATTTTAACAACCAGAAAAATGTATGCACAATTATGGGGGACACCCCAAAAGCACTGGGGAGTGATAAAACGTATTTGGTAGATACTGCTGACAGATAGTAATTTTGACAGCCAGAAATATTTATGCACAATTATGGGGGACACCCAAAAGCACTGGGGAGTGCCAAATATTGAAAAGAAAAAAAAATCCTCTATCCTCCTCTCTTCTCTAGCAATTTTTGGTAGCTCAATTCGAATAAGAATATTGTATTCTCTGCCCCTGCTCTAATCAGCCTGTGACTACACCCTGCTCTCTCCCTCTGTCAAATGGCGATGGATTGCTGTGGAGGCGTGTATTTATAATCTTCAAGTATCGCGAGAACCGAGCCCCAAGATCCGACGACGTCACGATGACGTTCGGCCTCGATTTGGATTCTGAGCGGGCGGGAGAGTACCGAGCTACTTGGCTCGGTACTCAGATAGGCGATATTCGGATGGATTCGGTTCTCAGGGAACCGGACCCGCCCATCTCTAATTATAATGCTATTGTATTATACTCAGTGTATGATAATGATATTGTATTATACTCAGTGTATGATAACAGTATTATTTTATACTCAGTGTAGGATAATGATATTGTTTTATACTCAGTGTGTGATAATGATATCATATTATACTCAGTGTATGATAATCATATTGTATTATACTCAGTGTATGATAATGATATTGTATTATACTCAGTGTATGATAATCATATTGTATTATACTCAGTGTATGATAACAATATTATTTTATACTCAGTGTAGGATAATGATATTGTATTATACTCAGTGTATGATAATGATACTGTATTATACTCAGTGTACAGTGTCGGACTGGCCCGCCGGGGGACCGGTCTATCCCCCGGTAGGCCCCAACCCTGATCGCTCCCCCTTCGTTGGTGGGGGAGCGAGTAACTGAAGAAAAAAAAAACAAAAAAAAACTTGCGTGTCTGCGGCGCTGGCTCCGTGCGCACTGAATGCCGGGCGTGACGTCATCACGCCCGACATTCAGTGAGGAGCGCCGCAGACAGAAGACAGAAGACAGAAGAGAATAAAGAATCAGATAGAAAAGGTAAGTGAGGGAATGGAAGAAAGAAGAGAGCATGAAGGCAGAGCGTGAAGGCAGAGCGTGAAGGGAGAGCGTGAAGGGAGAGCATGAAGGGGGAGCATGATGGCAGAGCATGAAGGGGGAGCATGATGGCAGAGCATGAAGGGGGAGCATGAAGGGGGAGCATGATGGCAGAGCATGAAGGGGGAGCATGATGGCAGAGCATGAAGGGGGAGCATGAAGGCAGAGCATGAAGGGGGAGCATGAAGGCAGAGTGGAGGGGGAGCATGATGGCAGAGTATGAAGGCAGAATGAAGGGGGAGCATGAAGGCAGAGCATGAAGACAGAGTGGAGGGGTAGCATGAAGGGGGAGCATGAAGGGGGAGCATGAAGGGGGAGCATGAAGGCAGAGTATGATGGCAGAGTGGAGGGGGAGCATGAAGGCAGAGCATGAAGGCAGAGTGGAGGGGGAGCATGATGGCAGAGCATGAAGGGGGAGCATGATGTGAGAGCATGATGGCAGAGTGAAGGGGGAGCATGAAGGCAGAGTGGAGGGGGAGCATGATGGCAGAGCATGAAGGGGGAGCATGATGGGAGAGCATGAAGGCAGAGTGAAGGGGGAGCATGATGGCAGAGTGGAGGGGGAGCGTGAAGGGGGAGCATGAAGGGGGAGCATGATGGCAGAGTGAAGGGGGAGCATGATGGCAGAGTGGAGGGGGAGCATGATGGCAGAGTGGAGGGGGAGCATGATGGCAGAGTGGAGGGGGAGCATGATGGCAGAGTGGAGGGGGAGCATGATGGCAGAGTGGAGGGGGAGCATGAAGGCAGAGTGGAGGGGGAGCATGATGGCAGAGCATGAAGGGGGAGCATGATGGGAGAGCATGAAGGCAGAGTGAAGGGGGAGCATGATGGCAGAGTTAAGGGGGGCCAGGAGAAGGGGGAAACAAAAGCAGCATGACACAGGGTGATGAAGGGGGGGCAAAAACAGCATGGAGGGCGCAGTCTGATCATAAGGAGGCCCAGCATGGTGATTAAGGGGCACAGTAATGTGTGTGTGATGGCACAGCGGGCTTGTGGCAATGTAAAGTGTGTGTGGTAGGTGGTAGCTAAATAATGGGTGCTATTTTCTTTGTAGGGTGAAGGTGGGGCAATTTAATTTAAGATGGGGTGGTTTGGGGGCTTTTAATTAAATGTGAATATGAATTATTTAATGGCAGTGACGGTTGCGGGAAATAGGTATATTTATTATACGTATTATACATAAATGCGATTTATTGCAGGGGCTGTCTGGGGGGAGGGAAATAGGTTTATTAAATGGGAATACTATAACTTTAATGTTGGGGCTGGAGGAAGGCCTAAGTATTAATTGTTGGTCCTATTGATTTAATGCCAGGGCTGGTTGGAATCTTCTAAATGTACCCATTATTTTTTCCAAATAGGGCCCTCAACATTCCAAGATCCAGACAAGCAGCAACTAAAGAAACCAGCAGCTGCAGGTGGTAAAAGTGACAACAACAGGTAGGACAGTCTGTCAAAAATTCTGAGTCTAGTGCAGGCTTGGCTAACCTGTGGCACTCCAGGTGTTGTGAAACTACAAGTCTCAGCACACCCTTCCAGCAATAAGCTGCTATATATTGGCAAAGCATGCTGGGGCTTGTAGTTTCACAACACCTGGAGTGCCACAGGTTAGCCAAGCCTGGTCTAGTGGGACAATCCCGATTTATGGTGACTGTTCTGTCCAATCTAAGGGGCAGGTCAGACTGTGTACTCTTTATACACACACTGCATTCTTTATATACTACACTATGGTGCTAGCTGTCCTTCGTGGGCTGACCACTCCCCCTCTAGCGTCTAGTCTCGCCTCTATGATGACTGGCCACACCCCCTCTGGTGGGCCCCTAGCATTGCAGTTCCCCGGTGGGCCCTTCATGCCCCAGTCCGACACTGTCAGTGTATGATAATGATATTGTATTATACTCAGTGTATGATAATGATATTGTATTATACTCAGTGTATGATAACAATATTATTTTATACTCAGTGTAGGATAATGATATTGTTTTATACTCAGTGTGTGATAATGATATCATATTATACTCAGTGTATGATAATCATATTGTATTATACTCAGTGTATGATAATGATATTGTATTATACTCAGTGTATGATAATCATATTGTATTATACTCAGTGTATGATAACAATATTATTTTATACTCAGTGTAGGATAATGATATTGTTTTATACTCAGTGTATGATAATGATATTATATTATACTCAGTGTATGATAATGATATCATATTATACTCAGTGTATGATAATCATATTGTATTATACTCAGTGTAGGATAATGATATTATATTATACTCAGTGTATGATAATGATATTATATTATACTCAGTGTGTGATAATGATATTGTATTATACTCAGTGTATGATAATCATATTGTATTATACTCAGTGTAGGATAATGATATTGTTTTATACTCAGTGTATGATAATGATATTATATTATACTCAGTGTATGATAATGATATTGTTTTATACTCAGTGTATGATAATGATATTATATTATACTCAGTGTATGATAATGATATTATATTATGCTCAGTGTATGATAATGATATTATATAATAATCAGTGTTCTCCTATTCATGTCTAGTGGCCCCGGAGGTGATAGAACCTGTGAGATTCTCCATCTGTTCCTCAGGGGAGGTGCTGTGTTCTCTGAGTCTGAAGAGGTTCTACCCTCGTAGTATTACAGTTAAATGGACCAGTGGAGAACAACGTAACACAATAACATCAGAAAACAAAATAACTGAATCTGAAGGTGGGAAAACATTTGATATTATAAGTCAGTGCAGACTTCCCCAGGATTTCAAGGTACCTGTATATGTGACGTGGGAGCATGAATCTCTACCACAGCCTCAACGCACAATGCTGACCACAGCAGGTAACAATGTATAAATACACTATACAATGTGATCTCTTTAAACTATAATTTCAATAAAGGAGATGTTCATGTCAACTCCATTCCCTAGAAAGTGCCCCAAAGTGAAACAGTTAGGTGGGAGATCCTTGCCTGGACCCCCACATCAATGTTATCACTGGTGCCCACTGCAGACATGGGATGAATAATACTGGAGGACTCAATATTCCCAGCTAGAGGATTCCAGCTATGGGCAAACAAGAAAGTTACATTGGGGGAGGGATGTAGTGAATACAGAACCTGATCAGATACAATGTAACCTATTCTCTTATGTGCAGCGTTCACCACAGCTCTATCCTGGTGCAGGATTCCATGTCTGTCTGGTGTCCTCCAGCAACATTACAGTAACTGTAGGGTTGGTGCACATTACAGGGGGAGAACCACTTTATTTTGCAGGCTTTCCTTAGGATACCACACAACAGAAAACAGCGCTGATGACTGATACACACAATCAATATACAACCATCCGTGGGTAATAAATATATATAAACACTTTATTAAAAATGAACCATAAAATATGCAACACTGGCCAGTGGATAACAACTAGACATATAAAAAATCAGATCAACCGACTGTGTTGACCATCAATAAGGCTGATGAACCATCAAATCGATCACTTCTGAAGAGAACCAGCTAAATGTCCCACATCGTAAAGATACTATTGTCCAATGACCCCGTACAAGGTCATGAAGTGGAGCTTCAAAATAAGTGTGGCCACACTGGTGGTGGAAAGTGTACGTCACCGCGATGATGGTGAACCCCACTTCAATGCTTCTTACACATGTTGTATGGAGGAGAATATGCCATAAATGCCACAATGAGAAAACCGCCACTCCTGAATGGAAATCAAAGTCGCTAAGCTGCTTGAGCAGTAAACGCAATACAGACCTGGTCCGATACTCAGTCCCGTATTGTGGTCTGTATGCGCACGCACCTCATACCCAGACGAACTCCGGGACCTCCGTGGTAAATATGTAGGTGAAGACGGCAATCCGTGTAAGTAGTGGAATAGCAGCTAACACAATCGTGGCACCAAATATATAGCGATGATATGGCTCAAAAAAGGCAACCTCCAAGAATCCACTAGGGATATGAGCTGGGTCATGGAATAGTGCTATCCAGCGGCTCAATGAACATCCAAATCACCTGACGCGTTTCATCACCTGCCTGGTGATTTCTTCAGAGGAAGTGCTCTGTTGTGCTCCAATGCCTCTTTAAGTATCCTTGATACAATTACTCAGTCTGCAGCTGGTTCATAACGGGCACTTTGTACCTATACCCAGAGCCGTAACGACGGCGGTGCGGGCGGTGCCACCGCCCCGGGCGCAAGCCCAAGGGGGCGCAGCCGCCCGATACCTGACTCCGTGCCCAGAGGAATCGCTGCTCTAATTCAGCTCCCCTACAAGCAGCAATTCATTCCCGGCAATGCAGTGAAACGCATGTGCGTTCCACCGAAAGCAGGAAGTTCGGCATTTGGAACGCTTTTGCGTTTCAAATGCAGAACTTCCTGTTGTTGGAACACATGCATTGCCGGGAATGGATTGTTACTTGTAGGTGAGCTGAATTAGAGCAGCGATTCCTCTGGGCACGGAGTCAGGTATCGGGCGGAATGCAGGACGGTAAAAGGCTGAAGACAAAAAACCCAGGATTCTACTAGTCGGAGGTAGGGGCGTGATCTACATAAGGACATATATATTTATATAGGCTTGCATTGGAACACATAGCGAGGAGTCTTTTACCTTGCTCTTCCATTAAACCATAGCAGACAAACCTTCAGCAGTTTTTTTAAAAAGGCTCAGCCACCACCACCTTTACATACAAGGGAAGAGAGCAGCGGCACACACAGAAAAGTGAGTCTATTTACAACAAAAGTATTTTATGTAAACCTCATCCTGTCTTGAAGCTGAACATGTCCTGCATATAGCCTAGGGAGATAGTAAAACCAGACAGAGAATTTATCATTGCTTAGAAACAGATACAGCAATAAAACAATAATATTTTGAGGGAATTAAAGAGATATATGTTGAGCTAGTTTTGTTATGGCTTTGTATATTAATAGAAGTATTTTTAATTGATTTGTGTAAAGCACCGGGAAACAATTGGTAGAGCGGAGATGCAGTAGAGGAACATATCTGGCCTCATTTAAAGGTGAAAGCAATTTTTCGTCCCAAAGGTACAAAATTGCACTCTTACCTAGTTGTTTTGAGTTGCTCATATCTGAAGATTTATTCTATGAATAAAGCATTTTTTTTATGCTTTTGGTCTATTAACAGAACAGGTGTCATGGCATTAGTGTCATAATACTCGTTGAATAGACTTCCCCATGCCAAGGAATAGGGAAGCCTTTGCGAATGATGGGCTGTGAATATCGCTAGTGGTAACTGCTTTATTATCACTTAGTCCTATATTAATACATACTATTGCAATAGGAGTACAAATAAAAATATATTTCCCCCCATAAAGGACAAATTAATAAAGTAAAAATGTTTTGCAAAGAATTAAAAATGCAACGTGTGTGTGTGTGTACATATATATATATATATATATATATATATATATATATATTATAATATACAAATTCTTTCAGTAAAGTGCTAGCCACACCCACACTAGGTTGGCCACACCCACTCGTCAAATGCCACTCCCACTTAGATGGGGGGCGCCGGTGCCCAGTCTCGCCCAGGGCACCAAAATGTCTAGTTACGGCACTGCCTATACCATACTTGTAGTGGGATACATAAATATGGTTGGTTCAATTGAAAACATTCAAATATCTTATATACAAGGAAATACCGAATAATTATAATTCATATAGAGCAAAAACAAAGCACTATTAGAGAAAACAATACATATCAAAACATATATATATATAGAAATTATCATAATGATCATACCATCCTCCCCACATAGAGCATATTGGATAAATTAGGACTCAGAGAAAACACCTTAGAGTCCTAAATTCTCACACTGATACCTCAACTACACATATATATATATGCAAATATAGTATTATACAAACACAGATCTAAGTCAATCTAGATAAAGCGAACACTAATAATCTGACCTGAGTAGACAGTAATAATAGGTGGTATAATTAATACAGAAATATTAAAAAAAAAAAAAAAAATTACAACCTATAGATTGAAGCATAGGTAGCCACCCGGATGACTTAAAAAAGTGCTGAAAACACACATAAGGAAATATGGGTGTATATATCGGTCAAGAGATAGGGTAAGTCCTACAAATATCATAAGTAAGCTCGTGAATAATACCGAATAAGGACCCCTAAACTAACACATCAGCCCCACAAATGGGACTAGTGTATCTTACAGGTAACCAAGATACATTCATAAATACTCATGAATAGAGAATATAGCTTAAAGGATCAGGTTCAGGACAACACCTCATTGAGCTCAAGTGCTTCATTCAATCCTCTAGGACTCAAGGCATCCAGTTGATGGATCCAAAAGACCTCCTGTTTACATAATCTTTTTTTCCCCTTAGGATACAGCTCTTTAAATGTTAAAAAAAAACAAAAAAATAACTTTGTTGTATTTTATCCTGTGTATATTTAAAACCACAGGAGGTTTACACTGTCAAAGTGGAAATAAACTCCTGCCGTGTGAGGCCCTAAATATACTGTCATAAGATACTTTAAACAGGTTGTCTATTTATCAAAAACACCACCTTATAACCTGCCTGTCCCAACCCCTCTAATTATCCAGGAACCAGGGTGGGCTGTGTAGAGCTATAGGTCACAGTGCAGGAGGGATCAGTCAGGACAATCCTATTCAATAAGCTGAATGTATGGATGATGTAACCATCCTGTATTGTGAGCGAATTGGGCCTGTATACTACATGGGGAGGAGGCTAGGCCAGAAATAGGGGTTTGTTGAATATCTCAAAATTAACACCTTCTTTAATTGCATTTCTTGATTTCAACAACAGAATTAGGGTTTTCAACACATTATAATTTCCGGGAGAAATTAAGTTATTAGTTATATGTTAAGTGAGAATTAAGTTTCATTTCAGTAGTCAGAGACCATTACCACTGGTGGGATTATATAGCCCCGACACTAAGTAAACCTGCTATGGAGGCAGCAGGGGGAAGCCTGTGCTGGGTTCAGGCTGAGAATATTTCCCCCCCAGACTTCTGTAAAATATGCTGGAAGTATAACCACAAATATGTAAGATGCCTGGAGACAAATATCGCAGATGTGACTGTTCATAGACACAGAAGTATAATAATATTCATATTACTGTATTTGAATAAATTGTGTTTGTCATCCAAGCAGCTTAATGAAATAATTATTCTGCAGACTTTCCCTGGAGACCACATGTTGGTGATATAGATACATCTAACCTAAACCTGAAGAGTGAATCCAAACTACAGTGTAAAATCTATGGATATTTCCCTGATGCTCTGACTGTGAGTTGGTATAAGAAGGAGACAGGAGGACAGATATCTAATCCTATATCTGATTGTGAGACCTATAAGATGTCAGTCACCCAGTCCCAGAGACAGTCTGATAACACATACTGCTGTACAGCCAGTCTGGTGATCACTCCATCACTGAGAGACCGAGGATCAGACATCATCTGCAGAGTGGAACATCCCAGCCTGGAGGAACCAATAGAGAGATGCTCAGGACCATTTGTGGTGAAGTCCATTTTTTGTGAGTATGAGGAAAACACAGGAGAATATATACAGCTGTGAATTCAATAATTTCTGAGTCTCTGATTTTCAATTACATTACTGTGTACTATTATCACTAACTAATCCTTTCTCTATTAATAGTTTTAAAACTATTATAAAAACTTTAGTATGAAAGATAATTTTGGTATAAATAATGTTATATGAGAGTAGCCTAAACCTAGCTGTAACGTGATTGTACAGTTCTCTAATCAACACATGCAGGGGTCATGTAGAGTCGGAGGTAAGTTTGATGTGGTAGCTCAAAATGCGCTTTTTACTTAGAGCGCATGTGCAGAACAAAGAGACTTTTCTTCCCATTGTGACTCTCTTTACTGTTAAAGAAGCGTAAAATTGGGAGGTGACCGAGAGGCGTAGGCATAGTAAAGTACAGTCATGTTAACGCACCTTATGTACTATGCTGAGGAGGAAGCAGCCTCAGACACAATTGTAGGTAAGTATTATTTACATTTTCCCTGGTGTACTACAGGTTCCAGAGGGCCTTCGGTGCCAGGAGCTGCTGGTACATGTGGTTCGCCCTAGGTACGCTGGTACTTGTAGTACTACAAGCACCAGCATGACCAATCACTTAATGGTGGCCTTGGCATGCTGGGACCTGTAGTACACCACGGACATAATAATTTACTCAATTTTTTTTACTATATTAGCCCTCACTCACTGCTCCTGCAATGTGGGAATAGCCCTAGTACTGTTCAGTACAGGGCTGGGGGATCTAGGGGTATCAGCACGGGCTCCAATCACCCAAGGGAATTTACCCCTCTGCTGACTGCCTAGGGCTAGTTGTCACTATGGCATGGTAACCCCATACTGCTATAGTATCACCAGTCCTAGCTGGCATAGTCTAGTGCTGGTGTTGGATTATGGCAACATTAGGGCTGGTTATGCTTTTTTTATTTTATTTCTCATGTACCAGCTCAACTATATACATGCAGAAAGATTTTCCCAGATATGCAGTAACTCCCATCTGTAGGGCACTACACATGGCAGCCACCAGATTATGAGGGGTGTGGACAGGGCCACCAAGAGAAATTTTGTGCTCCGGTACATCAACTTTTTGAATCCTCCTTCCATAGATGAGAAGGGAAAGGGCCGTAGGGGTTGAGTCTACAGTTTTATACAAGTGGCAGCCGATTCTCAATGTGCAGGATGGTAAGTCTGGAAGCAATCTAGGATAATATAGAAAGGAGAGGATGTCCAAATAATATCCAATACTCAAGATAACAAGTTTATGCGTACCGAATATATAGGTGAAAGAGACTCATCTGTATCAAACTCCCCAGCAATCATTCTTTCATCTTGAAGATTTCTCAGACATGTAACACATAGTACAGAAGAACCAGAGATAGTGTATTATTCTCAGATACAGCAATATGATCACCACCTCCACCTATAGTCTATGTGTGTACCAGATAGAGATATAACTCAAGCTCATCTGCTTGATGTCCGGTTGTACTCTCAGTTATCCAGGACCAGAAACATAAGGATACCATATAGTGTAGTATATTTATACAGACGTTTTATTGCACATAAACATATAAAATTTGCATTTACAAAACATGAAAAGATAATTTGCTTATCTGTAATCCAAATATAGAATGTGTCCTTTCCTTGGTGTATATATGTTATATCTTTCACCCAACTTCCACACAAAAAGTTAGCTGGAAAGTATTCCCCAGGACTTTACAAATGTAGCAAACCAGTAGTAATAGCTCATCAAGGAACTTCATCAGGAGAAAATGAATATAGTGTATTTACTTGTTTACATTAAATAATGTATTTCGCCATCTTGCGCACTCAAACCATCGCACTTCTGCGCATGCACGCATCAGTGATTCTAACCATTCTCTATCTAAGTGGAGACCTACTTCATATTCTACTTTTAGTGGTCTGAATCTTTAGTAAATGGGTATATTTAGTTGGATTTGTGCTCAATAGATATAATTGATAGTTTTCATATGGCAGCCATCTTACTTCCTGGCACTAGTCTCATTACAATAACATGGTATAACTACTTGTGACAGCCATTTTTATGGAGGGCAGGTAATTCTTGTATCCTTTACATGTAATTTCATACCAAGCAATATAACCAGAAACATATGTTGCCCAATTATTAAAAAATCAATAATTAGTGATATATGAATTATTACATAGACCTACACATATATATGGCTTGTCTATGTTTATATTTACATAAATATAAAAATAGGAACATATTAAAAACAGCGTGAATCAGCAACTAAAATCAAGAATAAAAAGTATAACATACAGTAGGTATCCCTTGGCAAATAAGCCATAACACCTTAGTTATTAACTGCACAAATGGATCATGTGGAGAAAATTATCTTATACATCAAATATACACTTATCATAAAATGGTGAAATCGGATAAAATGGAATAATAAAACCTTAAGAGATTCCTGTTTAACATAGACCGAGATTATTATAAAGCCATTGTAAAATCATAATAAGATATATATAAATATTCATAGAAAACATACAAAATAAAATAAAAAAATATGCACAATAAAAATACCAATTGAAGTTGTTTGGTCAGACATCATAAAAAGGGAGCTATCTCATAACTTTCATTCAGACCTTGTGGTGACAGAGTCCCAAGTTCATATATCCAGTATATTTCTCTCTGGGAAAGCTTTTTCTGTAATTCCCCACCGCTTGCTCCAACTTTTAATTGTTCAATGGCTTTAAAGGTCAGGAATTGTGTATCCGATTTATGTTTTTACACACATTACAATGTGTGCATTTAACAAAACCTTTTAGATCCAAAAGCGTAATATTTGTGATCTTTGTCTCTGTGAGCAAACTAGGCGCTAGAGTGTCTTTCAAATTTTTATTCTTTCTGAAAATGACTACAGGGTTATCAGGGAGGTTAGTTGCAATAGTGGGTCCCTCTTTATTATACGCCAGTGTTTGGAGATAGTGGATCTGATTCTGGATTCACCACTACTGAATTGAGTGATAAATTGATCTCATCATTTTTTACTTTCTTTTTCGAATAATTTAACAGGTCATTTCTATTTGTTGCTCAGATTTTGTTGATTGCTCGCGTCTATAGGCAATCAGGGTAGCCTCTATTCCTGGTCAGCATAAATATAAAGCTGTTCTTTACAGGGGTCTCTTTACTACAGTTCTTTTTAATTCTATAGAACTGTGAAAATGGGATGTTAGTTTTTCACTGTTTTACATGACCGCTATCAAAATGAAAGTAGATGTTTGTGTCCACTATTTTAATAACGTCCACTGTTTTACTAAAACACCCATTAGGACTAAATCAAGGTACTCAATTTGGGTGGGGTCACACTTAGCTGTGAAGTTTAGATTGTAATCATTGACATCAATATACCCCAAGAATTGGTTAAAGGATCCATACCACCCCTCCAGACCATGATAATGTCATCTATATATATATTATATATTATTATGTTGTCAGAGAATTGATTGTGGTCATAGATGAAGTGCTGTTCCCAGCTACCCATAAATAAATTTGCGAAGCTTGGCGCAAAAATTGTGCCCATCGCCGTCCCGCACGTCTGAAGATAAAACCCTTTGTAAAAATCTAAAATAGTTATGTGTAAGTATAAAAAGAATAGGATTACATATAAAATCTTTGTGTGACTCACTGAGGGTCTGGTCAGGTTCTAAAAATTTCTTGCAGGTTTCAATACCTCTCTTATGTTGAATGATTGTATATAATGATTGTACATCTATTGTGACCCACATATAAGACTGATCCCATCTAAAGGCACTGGTTGATATTATGTATACATTTCTACTAAGCACCCTGGTCTTTCTATATTATAATATATATGTATATATAGATAGGTGTATGTATATATATATATATATATATATATATATATATATATATGTGTATATAGATAGGTGTATATATATATATATAGATATATATATATATAGATAGATAGGTGTATATATATAAAAAATACATATCAATACAATTCTGTTAGGGCGCTCCATGGTATGCAGCTGTATATGATGATAGAACATCCACCAATATTTGAATATAAATATGTATACAAAAGGTTCGTACATACGCTTGCG
Organism: Mixophyes fleayi; assembly: GCF_038048845.1. Taxonomy (NCBI): domain Eukaryota; kingdom Metazoa; phylum Chordata; class Amphibia; order Anura; family Limnodynastidae; genus Mixophyes; species Mixophyes fleayi. The sequence continues at coordinate 12,060,289 of NC_134408.1, forward strand.
CTTCCTTCTTAGCAACACAGGAGGAAAATCACAATGCAGTGTGTTCTTCAATAGATATAACTGAATGTAACACAACAACCCTAGAAAGGACTCAATGGTCCAATAAACAGAAAAAACATAACATAGTGTAATATGCCAAAGTAAAAGTCCCATTCAAAGTGACTTCCACCACCATATAGGATATTGTCTTCAATCTTTCACCATAAATACCCAGTGTGTAAATGGTAAACCCAATATCCTGATCAATCTTCAGTGTGGCATGTTGATCCTCACTCCAATAAGTACTCCATGTATGCGAAGAAATGACAATAAAAAAGGAAGGAGATCTCGGGGAGACTCAGCTGCAGCCTCTTCCCCCAGGGAGGTGTTTGGTCCCTGCTGCCCTCAGGGGAGGAACACAGTAATAGGTGAAGTCTCCTTGTTTTTCTTCCTTTATATAGCACCAACATATTCTGTAGCTGTTTACTATTAGGGACAAACACAGTAAATTAATAAACAAACTGGGTAAAACAGACAAAGAGGTGAGAAGGCCCTGCTCGCAAGCTTACGATCTATGGGATACATCTGATCCTTTTGCTCTTTAGTCCTATGAGACTACTCACCTGGGTTTGGGAGTAATGGTGGAAACAGTTCTCTTTGCTCCTCATGTATGTCCCATTCTTCTCCTGCTTCCTCCTCTGACTATTGTAGCAGGGAAGATAATTTGGGAACTTCATTATGCAAAATTCCCGGTAACCATTAAACCATGTGTTCCCTAACCATGTCACTGATGGCAAGACTATGATAGATAGCAGTGTGCAATATGCCCACACTACCACTATGGTTATATCACCAGTATAGTTAGACCATCAGTACGCCTACATATATGAACAATGTATTATTAGCAGAGTCTTGTATAGTGCCTACATTTTATGAGAATTATTACAGAGAATATTTAATCATTCTCATTGGTCCCTACCCCAAAGGAGCTTAAAATTTACTTTCCCTACCACATTTTGTCAGAAGCCAATTAACCTACCAGTATGTCTTTGGAGTGTGGGAAGAAACTGGAATACCTGGAGAAAATAAACGCAAACACGAGGAGAAAATACAAAAATCCACACAGATAGGGCCCTGGTTGGAATTGAACCCATGACCCCAGTGCTGTGAGGTAGCAGTGATAATCACTGAGCTGTCCATATGTTATATGGAGGTGTATGTCCAGAGCATAGTTAAAAAAGGGACATGGGGCAAGAAAACATCATAGGGAATTGGGCTCAACCAATAGACTGGTCAATTCCCAAAAACCATAACCAATGTAACAAAGGTGATCAGGCACTGTGAATTTGTCGGCATGTTGTCATTTACAAATTTAAGAGCAAGTAAAGCCATTATTTGTCATTAGTATATAGTAAAGGCTGTGTATTAATGAGTGTTTTACTTATTTAAATATATCTACCATGCTCTCTTTCAGTCCTCTGCAGCAGGTTGCAGTGTTAGAAGGGTGGTGCTTCTCTATCTGTGCAAGCAGCTTTAGGTCACAGCTCTGGCTTTCTGTGCCATGTGTACATTAGTTAATTTATACACAGGAGCAAGTCCAGTGTTATAATTAGCTTTTTGACCTGTAGGAAATCCCATCAGGACACTGTCCTAAATATGTGGGAGGAGCTTCAGCTGTCTGTACTTGCGCCGGGGAAGTAATCCTTACATTTCATCATAGCTGCAGTGGAACGTCAGGGCAACACCAAATAATGGTTCATAAAACAAGATATCAATTTTGGGGCCTATTGGTCCTATAAGTATATTGTTCTTACAACATAATGATCAGAAAACTGTGCAAAACAATCATATTACAAAATGATCAGCAATTAAAATAATAATTGTTAGAACACAGTAGATTAGTAGAGTGAGGATGTCAGGGACACAGCCTAGATGATTGATAACCCAATGTTTTGTGTCCCAGTCTGTAGATTAGTAACCACTGGTATATGTGCTGTTCAGTATGTAACCAGGAATAGCCGGACATTGTACCTAGTTCATTCACCTTTGTAAAAACACAGTGAGGAATGACCCTGTACTACAGGAAATATGTCACAGAGAGGGTAGTGGATAAGTGGAATAGCCTCCCATCAGAGGTGGGAGAGGCTAATACAGTAGAGCAATTTAAACATACTTGGGATAGACATAAGGATATCCTTACAAAGAACTAAGGATCAAATAGAGTTTGAGGTTACCATAGGTTAACAAATGGGCAGACTAGATGGACCAAGTGGTTGTTATCTGCTGGAAAATTCTATGTCTCTATGTCTCTGTATATGGGCATAGTGGACAAAAGCGTTTTACATTACCTATGTTATTCATACAGTGCTTCATTATAATTATAAGTAGGGATGTGCACCGGCGACTTTTGGTGTCTCGTGTTTTGTGTTTTGGATCCGGATTTTCATTATTTTTGGGGTTCGGATTTGTCTCGCAAAACACTTGACGAAAGGTCTCGGTTCGGATTTAAGGTTTTGGATTCGGATTTTTTTTGAAAAAAACATAAAAAGTTTAAAAATCAAGTTTTTGGGCTTATTTTCACTCCTACACTATTATTAACCTCAATAACATTCAATAACAAGCATTTCCACTAATTTACAGTGTATTCTGAACACCTCACAATATAGTTATTAGTCCAAAACGTTGCAACGAGGTATCTTTCTGGACTGCATAGAGGACTGGGTCACCACAATATATATAATAAGAAAACCATCAACTTGTATGATTCGCAGCAATAAATGTATCTGGACTGCGTAGAGGAGTGGGTCACCACAATATATATAATAAGAAAACCATCAACTTGTATGAATCGCACCAATAAATGTACCTGGACTGCGTAGAGGAGTGGGTCACCACAATATATAAAATAAGAAAACCATCAACTTGTATGATTCGCACCAATAAATGTACCTGGACTGCGTAGAAGAGTGGGTCACCACAATATATAAAATAAGAAAACCATCAACTTTTATGATTCGCACCAATAAATGTACCTGGACTGCGTAGAGGAGTGGGTCACCACAATATATATTAAAAACCCTGAACTTGTATGATTCGCACCAATAAATGTACCTGGACTGCGTAGAGGAGTGGGTCACCACAATATATATAATAAGAAAACCATCAACTTGTATGAATCGCACCAATAAATGTACCTGGACTGCGTAGAGGAGTGGGTCACCACAATATATAAAATAAGAAAACCATCAACTTGTATGATTCGCACCAATAAATGTACCTGGACTGCGTAGAGGAGTGGGTCACCACAATATATAAAATAAGAAAACCATCAACTTTTATGATTCGCACCAATAAATGTACCTGGACTGCGTAGAGGAGTGGGTCACCACAATATATATTAAAAACCCTGAACTTGTATGATTCGCACCAATAAATGTACCTGGACTGCATAGAGTAGTGGGCACTGGGCACCACAATAAAAAATATATAGAAAACCTTCAACAGGTCAGAATTACACCCAAAAATAGTATCTGGACTGCGTAGAGTAGTGGGCACTGGGCACCACAATAAAAAATATATAGAAAACCTTCAACAGGTCAGAATTACACCCAAAAATAGTATCTGGACTGCATAGAGGACTGGCCACTGGCCACCACAAAATAATATATAGAAAACCTTCAACAGGTCAGAATTACACCCAAAAATAGTATCTGGACTGCGTAGAGTAGTGGGCACTGGGCACCACAATATAATATATAGAAAACCTTCAACAGGTCAGAATTACACCCAAAAATAGTATCTGGACTGCGTAGAGTAGTGGGCACTGGGCACCACAATAAAAAATATATAGAAAACCTTCAACAGGTCAGAATTACACCCAAAAATAGTATCTGGACTGCATAGAGGACTGGCCACTGGCCACCACAATATAATATATAGAAAACCTTCAACAGGTCAGAATTACACCCAAAAATAGTATCTGGACTGCGTAGAGTAGTGGGCACTGGGCACCACAATAAAAAATATATAGAAAACCTTCAACAGGTCAGAATTACACCCAAAAATAGTATCTGGACTGCATAGAGGACTGGCCACTGGCCACCACAATATAATATATAGAAAACCTTCAACAGGTCAGAATTACACCCAAAAATAGTATCTGGACTGCGTTGAGTAGTGGGCACTGGGCACCACAATAAAATATATAAAAAACCTTCAACAGGTCTGCATTACACTGCACATACGGCTGCTCCTCCATCCTCTCCATCATATACATGTTGGAGTTTCAGCGTGTGAAAACCTCTTGTTTTGGATAATGTCAGTGCATTTTGAATATTTTTCAATTTGCCCCACACCACTGAATGTACTTTATCTATGATACGCATCTATCTATCTTGACTGCGTAGTGTGGTGGCCCCGGTACACAATTTGGTACCGAGGCCACAATATAATTAAAAAACCCTCCACGGGTCAGAATTCCACCAAAAAAGGGTATGGACTGTGTAGTGTGGTGGCCCCGGTACACAAGGGGTACCGAGGCCACAATATAATTAAAAAACCCTCCACGGGTCAGAATTCCACCAAAAAAGGGTATGGACTGCGTAGTGTGGTGGCCCTGGTACACAATTTGGTACCGAGGTCACAATATAATTAAAAAATTGGGCATCAACTGTCACCGTTGTTTAATATCTGATACACCTAAATATGGACTGCACAGTGGAGTGGCCCCGGTAGTAAATTTAGTGCCGGGGCCACAATACCTCCTCCAACTTCCAAGTGTAGTGTTTATAAAGACAGACAGCGTCAAAGTGTTATTAGTTGACTTTCTTAACCCTAAAATTGTCTCTGTTGCAAATATTCGTGCAATGGACAGTTACTTTTTTATTGAAAGACTCAAGCTTTCAAGTGTAGTGTTTATAAAATATAAACAACAATACAGTAGTTTTAGAGCACGTCAATACCTCTTGTTTTAAATTATGACAGGGCATTTTACTTTTGGTTTAATTTCTTGAATTTGTTTAAATTTGGTTTTACTTTTTGAACATGGCAAACGACTGTTGATTGGTCATATAATGCAAAAAAAAGTTCCAAGATGGAATTGTCCTTGGGCCCTCACACCCACCCTTATGTTGTTGAAATAGGACATGCACACTTAAACAAACCAATCATTTCAGCGACAGGGCCTACCAAACAACTGTGGCTGAAATGATTGGTTTGTTTGGGCCCCCACACCAATAAAACAATTCATCTCTCCCTGTACAAACTAAACAGGCTCTACTGAGGAAAGATGTCGTCCTCATCCTCAACCTCTGATTCCTCTCCCCCTACAGTGTGTACTTCCTCCTCCTCACACATTATCAATTCGTCCCCGCTGGACTCCACAACCACAGTCCCTCTGTACTGTCTGGAGGGCAGTGCTGTACTTGATTGAAGAATTGATTATTCATTTTTATAAACATCATTTTTTCAACGTTGTGAGGAAGCAACCTCCTTCGCCGCTCACTGATCAGGTTCCCCGCTGCACTAAAAACTCTTTCCGAGTACACACTGGAGAGGGGACAACTCAGTTAAAAAATAGAGCCAGTTTGTACAGGGGCTTCCAAACTGCCTTTTGGAGTTCTACCACGTCACTACCTCTAGTTAATTTAGATTGCAAGGCTTGTAAATATAAATACTTTGAAGATAAAAAAAAGCAGGCTGCACAGACTGTGGAGCTAGAAAGTGAAATTAAATGGACCACGTTACTTTGGTGGCTATCTATGCCCCCCCCCCCCCACCCCCCGCCCTACACTTGTAGTTGAATATAAATAAAGCAGCCTGCATAGACTGTAGAACTAGAAATTCAAATATACAAAGAAATGGACAAAGGCAGTTTGGTATCTGTCTGCATCAGATCCCCTCTCCACTAGGAGTAAAACAGAAAACTTTTCAGCCGTTATATAATCTAGAATATAAATAGAAATTGAGAAAGGCAATTTGGTATCTGTCTGCATCATAATCATCAACATCCTCCTCAGCGCCAGCTACATCAATATCCTCCTCCCAGTGTACAACATTCACACCTTCATTAGCCAAATCTGTAACTGGACTGTGGGTGATCCTTCCAGCATATGCAGAGGGCGTGCTGCAAATGCTGGATGGAGTCACCTCTTCCCGTACAGTGATGGGAAGGTCAGGGTTCACAACCAATAACACCCTTGGACTCGCCTTGGGGATTTGTGATGTCATCTGTTTAGAAGGCAGAGTTCTTTGCTGTTTTGTTGTTGTTGCTGACAGCATAACTCTCTTAAATTTTTTGTAGGGGGGGGAGGAGGGCTTAGATCCTTGGGTGAAGCTGGACCACTAGTCATGAACACGGGCCAGGGCCTAAGCCGTTCCTTGCCACTACGTGTCGTAAATGGCATATTGCCAACTTTAGGTTTCTCCTCAGATGATTTTAAGTTTCTCTTCTTGCTATTTTTTGAGAACTTGGGCTTTTTAGATTTTACATGCCCTGTACTAGGAGATTGGGCATCGGGCTTGCCAGACGACGTTGATGGCATTTCATCGTCTATGTCATGACTAGTGGCAGCAGCTTCAGCATTAGGAGGAAGTGGGTCTTGATCTTTCCCTACTTTATCCTCCAAATTTTGGTTTTCCATTATATGTAGCACAAGAGAGCGTACCCCTAAGCCACACACACTCGGCAAAGCCTTTAAAAATTATATGCGGCACAGGAGAGTAGCACTGGACTTATACTGCTGAATCAGTGAACTTTGTAATAGCAGTACCACTGGACTTATACACTGCTGAATCAGTGAACCTTGTAATAGCAGTACCACTGGACTTTTACTGCTGAATGTGTGAACTTGGTAATATTGCAGTACCAATGGGCTTATATACTGCTGGATTGGCTTTGCAAATTTGGTTATAATTATTATTTTTTTTATTATTTTTTTTTATTTTTTTTATAACTTTTTTTTTATTTTTTAAAAACTTGGGAATAATGGGGAAATAACTATGCCCTTAGAAGCACAGAGCACAGGACACAGCACCACTGGACTGAACAGGACACAGCGCAGGACCCAGCAGCACTACTGAACTCAGCAGGACAGAGCACAGGACACAGCACCACTGGACTGATACTGCAGAATGTGTGAACTTTGTAATATTGCAGAACCACTGGACTTTTACTGCTGAATGTGTGAACTTGGTAATATTGCAGTACCAATGGGCTTATACTGCAGGATTGGTTGTGCAAATTTTGTTGTAATTAAAAAAAAATGTAATTAGTTTTTTGTATTTTTTTTAAATAACTTTTTTTTATTTTTTTAAACACTTTGGAATATTGGGGAAATAACTATGCCCTTAGAAGCACAGAGCACAGGACACAGCACCACTGGACTGAACAGGACACAGCACAGGACCCAGCAGCACCACTGACCTCAGAAGGACAGAGCACAGGACACAGCACCACTGGACTGAGCACAGCACAGCACAGCACAGCACAGAACTTAACTGAACAGCACAGAACTTAACTGAACAGCACGAGATATAGCAGGACAGAGGACCACCTAACACACCCTCCCTCTACCCTGATCAATGCCCGAGTGAAGATGGCGGCGACTAGCGGGGAATTTATAGGATCCGAGTATCGCGAGATCCGACAACGGGATTATGAGTCAGAGCCTCAGTTTCAGATTTGAATTTGGCGCCAATACCCGGATCTGTCTCGGATCCGACTCGGATCGGCAACGTTCGGGTGGGCTCGGATTTCATAAATCCGAGTGCGCTCATCTCTAATTATAAGTTAACTTTTATGTAATTATAACTGAAATTATCCAGCTTTGTTAACAATATTTATTCTGTTCTCCCTCTCTCTTCCACATAGAAAGACGTTGGATGTGGTTATGACCATTCAGCACTCAGACGTCTCCAGAACCTCATACAGTGGATCCGGTGTCTAAAACACGAAAAGTGCAATTTTCAACACACTGAGGCATGGCCGGATTAAGGGGGGGCACAGGGGGCACGTGCCCCGGGCCCCCCTCTCTCCGAGGACCCCCGCTGATCGGATCACCTTACCTGTCATTTGGTGATCCGATTACTCCCTTGCTTGTGCGCGCGGTGGGAGAGGGGCGGGGGCTGACGTATGCGCACCCTCCTCCACCCGACAGACTAAATGTCTGATAGATGTATGTACAGCAGCACCGCTGCTGCTGTACATTTTAAGATGGAGGAAATGGAGCTGCTGAGCTTGCGCAGCTCCTCCAAGGAGTTGGAACAAGTGTCTGGGTAAGTAGTCACACTTTTACTGCTCATGTACATATTTATACAAATTGAAAAATAAAACAATCATATGTATATACTTATTCAAGAAGACCCTCATCGCATGATTATTACTTGATTAAATGTCAAATGTAGCCACCTATAGCAGCTAGAATAATATATATATATATATTATTTTAGCTGCTATAGGTGGCTACATTTGACATATTTGATCAAGTAAAACTATACGCTATGAAGGGTCTTCTTGAATATGTATATACATATAATTTTTTTTCAGTTATGTTTCAGCAAATATACAAAGTACTTAAACATTAATAATATGCTGGTAAAGCCAATCCATGCCAGAGTGGCAGGTTAATGTAGTCGTACAAGAGGGGCAGATCGTAATTTAGTAATCATTATTAAAGTAATTACTGCTTGAATAAGATTTTAGGTATATATATATATATATATATATATATTCTAATTACAGCTTTAAAATAAGTGGCTGGCTTCGATAACTACCTCACTACTGATTAATAAAAAAGAGGATCCGATAACATAGTTGCTGCATTATATAAGGGTATACATACGTACATAGCTACACACATGCAGACAGGGGCGCATTGGCCATTGGGCTTACCGGGAATTTTCCTGATAAGCCGGGGGCTTAATGTGGAGGGCCGTAGGCTGCTTGAATTTTTTTTTTCCGTTACATATATTTTTGGTCTGTTTTTTTTTTTTTATAATTGGGTATCGACCGACAATCAGGACCAGCGTCACCAGCCTAACATGGGCCTCTCCTGGATCACGGAGCTAAACTGAGCTAAAGACACCAGCAGCCACAGGTAGGGAAAGCGACAAGAACAGGACACACATACTTGGGCACATACAGTGGGTGCACAGACAGACACAGTGAATGCACACACATACAGGGACAGACACAGTGGGTACACACACATACTGCGCTCCGCCTACCATTTATTTGGCGCCGCCCACATGAGGCCATTTTCAGACTTTTTTTCCAGGGCCACTTTAAGTTCCCAATCCACCCCTGCATGCAGACATATATAGTCAAAATTGGTGTTATGTTATCAATGTTTATTTTTTTATGTTAGTTTCATTGTTCATTGTTTCATTGCTAGTTTTAGTGTACGGTATCATTGCTAGTTTTAGTGTATGGTATCATTGCTAGTTTTAGTGTGCGGTATAATTGGTAGTTTTAATGTGCGGTATCATTGCTAGTTTTAGTGTGCGGTATCATTGCTAGTTTTAGTGTGCGGTATCATTGTTATTTTAAGTGTGCGGTATCATTGCTAGTTTTAATGTGCGGTATCATTGCTAGTTTTAGTGTGCGGTATAATTGCTAGTTTTAGTGTGCGGTATCATTGCTAGTTTTAGTGTGCGGTATCATTGCTAGTTTTAATGTGCGGTATCACTGCTAGTTTTAGTGTGCGGTATCATTGCTAGTTTTAGTGTGCGGTATCATTGCTAGTTTTAGTGTGCGGTATCATTGCTAGTTTTAGTGTGCGGTATCATTGCTAGTTTTAGTGTGCGGTATCACTGCTAGTTTTAGGGTGCGGTATCATTGCTAGTTTTAGTGTGCGGTATCACTGCTAGTTTTAGTGTGCGGTATCATTGCTAGTTTTAGGGTGCGGTATCATTGCTAGTTTTAGTGTGCGGTATCACTGCTAGTTTTAGTGTGCGGTATCATTGCTAGTTTTAGGGTGCGGTATCATTGCTAGTTTTAGTGTGCGGTATCACTGCTAGTTTTAGTGTGCGGTATCATTGCTAGTTTTAGTGTGCGGGATCATTGCTAGTTTTAGTGTGCGGTATCATTGCTAGTTTTAGTGTGCGGTATCACTGCTAGTTTTAGTGTGCGGTATCATTGCTAGTTTTAGTGTGCGGTATCATTGCTAGTTTTAGGGTGCGGTATCATTGCTAGTTTTAGTGTGCGGTATCACTGCTAGTTTTAGTGTGCGGTATCATTGCTAGTTTTAGGGTGCGGTATCATTGCTAGTTTTAGTGTGCGGTATCACTGCTAGTTTTAGTGTGCGGTATCATTGCTAGTTTTAGTGTGCGGGATCATTGCTAGTTTTAGTGTGCGGTATCATTGCTAGTTTTAGTGTGCGGTATCATTGCTAGTTTTAGTGTGCGGTATCATTGCTAGTTTTAGTGTGCGGGATCATTGCTAGTTTTAGTGTGCGGTATCACTGCTAGTTTTAGTGTGCGGTATCATTGCTAGTTTTAGTGTGCGGTATCATTGCTAGTTTTAGTGTACGGTATCACTGCTAGTTTTAGTGTGCGGTATCACTGCTAGTTTTAGTGTGCGGTATCACTGCTAGTTTTAGTGTGCGGTATCACTGCTAGTTTTAGTGTGCGGTATCACTGCTAGTTTTAGTGTGCGGTATCATTGCTAGTTTTAGTGTGCGGTATCATTGCTAGTTTTAGTGTGCGGTATCACTGCTAGTTTTAGTGTGCGGTATCATTGCTAGTTTTAGTGTGCGGGATCATTGCTAGTTTTAGTGTGCGGTATCATTGCTAGTTTTAGTGTGCGGTATCATTGCTAGTTTTAGTGTGCGGTATCACTGCTAGTTTTAGTGTGCGGTATCATTGCTAGTTTTAGTGTGCGGTATCATTGCTAGTTTTAGTGTGCGGTATCACTGCTAGTTTTAGTGTGCGGTATCATTGCTAGTTTTAGTGTGCGGTATCACTGCTAGTTTTAGTGTGCGGTATCACTGCTAGTTTTAGTGTGCGGTATCACTGCTAGTTTTAGTGTGCGGTATCACTGCTAGTTTTAGTGTGCGGTATCATTGCTAGTTTTAGTGTGCGGGATCATTGCTAGTTTTAGTGTGCGGTATCATTGCTAGTTTTAGTGTGCGGTATCACTGCTAGTTTTAGTGTGCGGTATCATTGCTAGTTTTAGTGTGCGGTATCACTGCTAGTTTTAGTGTGCGGTATCACTGCTAGTTTTAGTGTGCGGTATCACTGCTAGTTTTAGTGTGCGGTATCACTGCTAGTTTTAGTGTGCGGTATCATTGCTAGTTTTAGTGTGCGGTATCACTGCTAGTTTTAGTGTGCGGTATCACTGCTAGTTTTAGTGTGCGGTATCATTGCTAGTTTTAGTGTGCGGTATCACTGCTAGTTTTAGTGTGCGGTATCATTGCTAGTTTTAGTGTGCGGTATCATTGCTAGTTTTAGTGTGCGGTATCATTGCTAGTTTTAGTGTGCGGTATCATTGCTAGTTTTAGTGTGCGGTATCATTGCTAGTTTTAGTGTGCGGTATCATTGCTAGTTTTAGTGTGCGGTATCATTGCTAGTTTTAGTGTGCGGTATCATTGCTAGTTTTAGTGTGCGGTATCATTGCTAGTTTTAGTGTGCGGTATCACTGCTAGTTTTAGTGTGCGGTATCATTGCTAGTTTTAGTGTGCGGTATCATTGCTAGTTTTAGTGTGCGGTATCATTGCTAGTTTTAGTGTGCGGTATCACTGCTAGTTTTAGTGTGCGGGATCATTGCTAGTTTTAGTGTGCGGTATCATTGCTAGTTTTAGTGTGCGGTATCACTGCTAGTTTTAGTGTGCGGTATCACTGCTAGTTTTAGTGTGCGGTATCATTGCTAGTTTTAGTGTGCGGTATCACTGCTAGTTTTAGTGTGCGGTATCACTGCTAGTTTTAGTGTGCGGTATCACTGCTAGTTTTAGTGTGCGGTATCATTGCTAGTTTTAGTGTGCGATATCATTGCTAGTTTTAGTGTGCGGTATCATTGCTAGTTTTAGTGTGCGGTATCATTGCTAGTTTTAGTGTGCGGTATCATTGCTAGTTTTAGGGTGCGGTATCATTGCTAGTTTTAGTGTGCGGTATCATTGCTAGTTTTAGTGTGCGGTATCATTGCTAGTTTTAGTGTGCGGGATCATTGCTAGTTTTAGTGTGCGGTATAATTGCTAGTTTTAGTGTGCGGTATCATTGCTAGTTTTAGTGTGCGGTATCATTGCTAGTTTTAGTGTGCGGTATCATTGCTAGTTTTAGTGTGCGGTATCACTGCTAGTTTTAGTGTGCGGGATCATTGCTAGTTTTAGTGTGCGGTATCATTGCTAGTTTTAGTGTGCGGTATCATTGCTAGTTTTAGTGTGCGGTATCATTGCTAGTTTTAGTGTGCGGTATCATTGCTAGTTTTAGGGTGCGGTATCATTGCTAGTTTTAGTGTGCGGTATCACTGCTAGTTTTAGTGTGCGGGATCATTGCTAGTTTTAGTGTGCGGTATCATTGCTAGTTTTAGTGTGCGGTATCATTGCTAGTTTTAGTGTGCGGTATCATTGCTAGTTTTAGGGTGCGGTATCATTGCTAGTTTTAGTGTGCGGTATCATTGCTAGTTTTAGTGTGCGGTATCATTGCTAGTTTTAGGGTGCGGTATCACTGCTAGTTTTAGTGTGCGGTATCATTGCTAGTTTTAGGGTGCGGTATCACTGCTAGTTTTAGTGTGCGGGATCACTGCTAGTTTTAGTGTGCGGTATCATTGCTAGTTTTAGTGTGCGGTATCATTGCTAGTTTTAGTGTGCGGTATCATTGCTAGTTTTAGTGTGCGGTATCATTGCTAGTTTTAGTGTGCGGTATCATTGCTAGTTTTAGTGTGCGGTATCATTGCTAGTTTTAGTGTGCGGTATCACTGCTAGTTTTAGTGTGCGGTATCACTGCTAGTTTTAGTGTGCGGTATCACTGCTAGTTTTAGTGTGCGGTATCATTGCTAGTTTTAGTGTGCGGTATCATTGCTAGTTTTAGTGTGCGGTATCATTGCTAGTTTTAGTGTGCGGTATCATTGCTAGTTTTAGTGTGCGGTATCATTGCTAGTTTTAGTGTGCGGTATCATTGCTAGTTTTAGTGTGCGGTATCACTGCTAGTTTTAGTGTGCGGTATCACTGCTAGTTTTAGTGTGCGGTATCATTGCTAGTTTTAGTGTGCGGTATCACTGCTAGTTTTAGTGTGCGGTATCATTGCTAGTTTTAGTGTGCGGTATCACTGCTAGTTTTAGTGTGCGGTATCATTGCTAGTTTTAGTGTGCGGTATCACTGCTAGTTTTAGTGTGCGGTATCATTGCTAGTTTTAGTGTGCGGTATCATTGCTAGTTTTAGTGTGCGGTATCATTGCTAGTTTTAGTGTGCGGTATCATTGCTAGTTTTAGTGTGCGGTATCATTGCTAGTTTTAGTGTGCGGTATCATTGCTAGTTTTAGTGTGCGGTATCATTGCTAGTTTTAGTGTGCGGTATCACTGCTAGTTTTAGTGTGCGGTATCATTGCTAGTTTTAGTGTGCGGTATCATTGCTAGTTTTAGTGTGCGGTATCACTGCTAGTTTTAGTGTGCGGGATCATTGCTAGTTTTAGTGTGCGGTATCATTGCTAGTTTTAGTGTGCGGTATCATTGCTAGTTTTAGTGTGCGGTATCACTGCTAGTTTTAGTGTGCGGTATCATTGCTAGTTTTAGTGTGCGGTATCACTGCTAGTTTTAGTGTGCGGGATCATTGCTAGTTTTAGTGTGCGGTATCATTGCTAGTTTTAGTGTGCGGTATCACTGCTAGTTTTAGTGTGCGGTATCACTGCTAGTTTTAGTGTGCGGTATCATTGCTAGTTTTAGTGTGCGGTATCACTGCTAGTTTTAGTGTGCGGTATCACTGCTAGTTTTAGTGTGCGGGATCATTGCTAGTTTTAGTGTGCGGTATCATTGCTAGTTTTAGTGTGCGGTATCATTGCTAGTTTTAGTGTGCGGTATCACTGCTAGTTTTAGTGTGCGGTATCATTGCTAGTTTTAGTGTGCGGTATCACTGCTAGTTTTAGTGTGCGGTATCATTGCTAGTTTTAGTGTGCGGTATCATTGCTAGTTTTAGTGTGCGGTATCACTGCTAGTTTTAGTGTGCGGGATCATTGCTAGTTTTAGTGTGCGGTATCATTGCTAGTTTTAGTGTGCGGTATCATTGCTAGTTTTAGTGTGCGGTATCACTGCTAGTTTTAGTGTGCGGTATCATTGCTAGTTTTAGTGTGCGGTATCACTGCTAGTTTTAGTGTGCGGTATCATTGCTAGTTTTAGTGTGCGGTATCACTGCTAGTTTTAGTGTGCGGTATCACTGCTAGTTTTAGTGTGCGGGATCATTGCTAGTTTTAGTGTGCGGTATCACTGCTAGTTTTAGGGTGCGGTATCATTGCTAGTTTTAGTGTGCGGTATCATTGCTAGTTTTAGTGTGCGGTATCATTGCTAGTTTTAGTGTGCGGTATCATTGCTAGTTTTAGTGTGCGGTATCACTGCTAGTTTTAGTGTGCGGTATCATTGCTAGTTTTAGTGTGCGGTATCACTGCTAGTTTTAGTGTGCGGTATCATTGCTAGTTTTAGTGTGCGGTATCACTGCTAGTTTTAGTGTGCGGTATCATTGCTAGTTTTAGTGTGCGGTATCACTGCTAGTTTTAGTGTGCGGTATCATTGCTAGTTTTAGTGTGCGGGATCATTGCTAGTTTTAGTGTGCGGTATCATTGCTAGTTTTAGTGTGCGGTATCACTGCTAGTTTTAGTGTGCGGTATCACTGCTAGTTTTAGTGTGCGGGATCATTGCTAGTTTTAGTGTGCGGTATCACTGCTAGTTTTAGGGTGCGGTATCATTGCTAGTTTTAGTGTACGGTATCATTGCTAGTTTTAGTGTGCGGTATCATTGCTAGTTTTAGTGTGCGGGATCATTGCTAGTTTTAGTGTGCGGTATCATTGCTAGTTTTAGTGTGCGGTATAATTGCTAGTTTTAGTGTGCGGTATCATTGCTAGTTTTAGTGTGCGGTATCATTGCTAGTTTTAGTGTGCGGTATCACTGCTAGTTTTAGTGTGCGGTATCATTGCTAGTTTTAGGGTGCGGTATCATTGCTAGTTTTAGTGTGCGGTATCATTGCTAGTTTTAGTGTGCGGGATCATTGCTAGTTTTAGTGTGCGGTATCACTGCTAGTTTTAGTGTGCGGTATCATTGCTAGTTTTAGTGTGCGGTATCACTGCTAGTTTTAGTGTGCGGTATCATTGCTAGTTTTAGTGTGCGGTATCATTGCTAGTTTTAGTGTGCGGGATCATTGCTAGTTTTAGTGTGCGGGATCATTGCTAGTTTTAGTGTGCGGGATCATTGCTAGTTTTAGTGTGCGGGATCATTGCTAGTTTTAGTGTGCGGGATCATTGCTAGTTTTAGTGTGCGGTATCATTGCTAGTTTTAGTGTGCGGTATCATTGCTAGTTTTAGTGTGCGGTATCATTGCTAGTTTTAGTGTGCGGTATCATTGCTAGTTTTAGTGTGCGGGATCATTGCTAGTTTTAGTGTGCGGTATCACTGCTAGTTTTAGTGTGCGGTATCATTGCTAGTTTTAGTGTGCGGTATCACTGCTAGTTTTAGTGTGCGGTATCATTGCTAGTTTTAGTGTGCGGGATCATTGCTAGTTTTAGTGTGCGGTATCATTGCTAGTTTTAGTGTGCGGTATCACTGCTAGTTTTAGTGTGCGGTATCATTGCTAGTTTTAGTGTGCGGTATCATTGCTAGTTTTAGTGTGGGGTTTTGATGATTGTTTTAATGTAAAGTATTTTAGTTTGTGGAAGTAATGACTTTTCTTATGCAGACAACCTAGACGAGCCCTCTGGGAGAGCTGTAAGGTTCGTACTGCTGGCTATAGGTGTTGTAATGCAGGATGTGTCAATGCTTACAGCCTTATACCCAATGAAGACACTTTACTCTTAATTTTAGATCTTAGGGGGCCCCCCTGTCTTAAGTGCCCCGGGCCCCCCAAAGCCTTAATCCAGCTCTGCACTGAGGTGTAACCTGCTGGAGTATGGTGGTGCTTGTACAATTACATGGGGACGACACCATTTTTTTTAACAAAAATATTTATTTAAAGCTTCTCTTTTTTAACAAATTAAAATACCATGATCAAATACATAACTTCTCCTTTCACTTCACTGATATTTTTTTTAAATAAGTAAATAGGGGAAGTTTCAAATCCTCAGGAATTAATTCAGCTACAGTTTGAAACACATCCAAATCCTATTAAATCTTGTTGCAGAAATGTATAAAGTAAACATAAATTGAATAGAAGGATCTGCTTGTTCAAGCAGTCTCTTGAAGCAGCAACTGTGAAGAAGCAATTGTTATTTATTTTCCCAAATGTGCAAGCCAGGGCCGTAACTAGGGCTGTGCGAAAGAGGCGGCCGCCCAGGGCGCAACGCTGAAGGGGGGCGCAATTTAGGAATATTTTAGGTTAATTTGGTTAATATTGAGGGCTAGGGGGGCTGCATTTGTCTTTCTCGCCCCAAGCGCTAGAATTCTATGTTACGGCTCTGGTGCAAGCACAGAATCTTAGCTCAGGATAGAACAAGATTAAAATCCTCTTTGAAATAGTAGAATATAAACATTAAGCCCCAACCCTCTTACATACGTCACTACACATGCTATATGTCTATTGAAATAATAAGTAGCAGATGACATGAAATCAAACATAAATACTATAGACAGATATTACAACAGTAAGGAATCCTATATGAACAGGTCATTAATAGTGGATATTGGTCACAGATCTAACACTAGCATAGTCCCCATGGCGCCTGTGATCCGCTTTGCGACTGGGTGACAGCATTCATGCTTACTTCCTCTTGCAAAGGATTGTTTAACATTCAATTGTTGTAAACTACTAGTAGTCTTCTTCTTGGTCTGCTTCTGAGATGAAGATCCACCTGCAGCAGCAGCAGTGGGCCTAACGCTCAAGGATTCTTCTAAGGAATCCAGGATAGTGCAGGAGTCATCTAGCCTTAGCAACTTGGATGCAGGACTAACTCCGATCGCTACTGAGGATATTGATGAGGAAGGTGTTGTGGATGTAGATTGCAGGTGCCGGGATCTAGCTGAGAGAAGGGAGATAGCTGATGCTGGACTGCTTGTTGTTATTTTTTAACATAAGTTTCAGATTTTCCCAACAGCTTGCCATGAACTCACTTCAAATGGCGTAACATGGATGAGGTTATTAGATGGTAAAGGTACCTCTACTGACTGTGGCTTTACAATGCTAGACAACTGTTGTCAGCATTTGTGTAAACATAATTCCACACCGCATGACAATGGCCTTCTTGTTATCACATGCAAGAACTGCTTCCACTAGTGCAGGACTTACATAAACAACATCATCCTCATCAACATCCTCAATAGCGCCATCGTCAGCTACACAAATATCCCGCTCATCTTGTTACAATTCCAAAGTGGCATCCTCAATTTGTGTATCATTAGCGGCATTTGGACTGCTCATGCACACATCTGCAGAAATGCTGAAAGGAGGCTTCTTTATGGGTTCAGTATCAGAAAGGTCAGGCTTACACATAGCACTCGTGGATACATTCTCCTCAGGGATTTGTGTCATTTCTGAATCTGAACATAAATTTACCTCTAATGCCTTACTGTTTTCTTCCAGCTTGGCTTTTACATGTAAAAGTATTTGGGCACCACTTTTTAAGTCAGAATGACAAGGTCTTGCTTGGTCATGACTGACCTTACAAGAAGATGCCTCAGTGACAGTTGCAGAACTAGCACTCATAGAGAAAGGAGAAGGCCTCATTCTTTCCTTGTCACTGCGTGTGTAGAATGGCATGTTGGCAATTTTATTTTTTTCTGCAGATAACTTTGCCTATATTACAGGTCTTTTTATCTTTACCAAGCTAAGAGGAGTTTTTTACATTTTTGTTTCCCTGGCTTAAAAACACAATGCACTTTAACATAGGCTTTAGCAGATGACGTAGAAGGATTACAATCATAATGACGGGTGCAAGCAGCTGCTTGGTGCTATAGTCTTCTGTGTACTGCTGTGAATCCATTTTGATAACACAGTACAATGTGACTGCAGATTTAGACCAAGATTGCCAGCCCTATTATTTGTATTTCAGCAATGGCAATAAGCCATGGAGCAATGGACCTCTCCTGTTCCTGTGTGAGCTATATGACATAGTAGAATGTGACTGCAGATTTTGAATAGCAGTGCCAGCCCTATTATTTCTATTTCAGCAATGACAATTAGCAATGGAGCAATGGACCTCTCCTTTTTCTGTGTGAGCTATAACTCAGTAGAATGTCACTGGAGACTTTTAAGAAAACTGCCCAACTGCACTAGGGACTGCCAAGAACCGTGCTACCCCTTTTGTGACTTTCTGTGAAATGGAGCTGGATATTCGTGGAGGGCGGTACTTATAGAATCCAAAACTTGCTCGATCTGACGACGCAACAATGACGTTTTTCCTCGTTTTCACTTCCGAGGGCACGTAAAAGTTCAGAGCAGGCTCGGCTCGGTACTCAGATCTTCGAAGTTCGGCTGGGCTCGGTTTTTGGAGAACCGAGCCTGAGCATCTCATCTATAAATATATATATATATATATATATATATATATATATATATTACACTGTTGGTCTGTTCACAAACTCACAGAACTAGTTGATGGAGGTCTTCACCTTTAGCAGTGCGCCTTTCCCATAGAGCTTTATATGCTCAGCGGTACTCAGATGTCCCCGGGACTTAACTCCAGATGTAGTGCAAGTTTATAATACAAAACCGTAGCGGCAGTCCAGGAGGCAGCGAAGATGGCAGTGGAAGGTCAGACGAAAGCAGCGGTCAGAGGTCACTAGCAAGCAGAATAATCAGGTAACATGCCAAAAGGTCAGGGTCACAGGCAATACAGCGGGGTCCAAGGTATGGGCAAACGAATCAGGGTCACAGGCAAGCAGGCAAGGTCCAAGCTACAGGCAGCAGTCATACACAGAAGTTCAATCCAGAAGGCATACACCAAAAAGCACAGGAGCAGGTTAGCGGACAGGGAACTGGACGCTATAACTGGCAGTGAGGCTAAGCCCTCCCTGCCTTAAATACTTTGATGGGCCAATCAGAAAAGAGGAGAACAGGGCTGACAATCAGCCTCAGGAGGCTGCTAATTAATTTACTAATTAGAACTGGCATAGATAATAAAATGAACCAGGAACATGTATAAATATATAAATGAACCAATTTAAATCATAGGAGAGCTCCCCCTGGTGTTAGAGGATGTCCCTACACCCTCCTACTCTATGCCACTAAGATAAGCTCAAGGAAATATAACAGTGCATTGTAACCAATGCACGCGCCTAGCTTCTAGATCACGCCGGGAGGCGGCATACTGCCGCTGCTCGTGACAATATATATATATATATATTGTGACAAAGAGAGGCATTTATCTGACAATATGCAAAGAAAACAAACAAGCAGAATAAGACATTGGCGCAGTTATGCACCTAGATTCAGGTTAAACCAATTAAAGACTTATGTGTAGTTCAAAGTTGGTTAACTTACATGATTTAAAAGTTGCTTCCTCTCAGCAAACAGACAGGGTTTGTCTGTTAGTTGAAACAGAGCCAGTGATGGGCGTTTTCTCTTAAAGAGAAGGTGGGTGTGTCACCTGTCCATCAAGCTAAGGCTGGGGGAGGAGTATCATGTATAAAAGCTTGTTTGTGCCATTTGTTCATTGAGACCAACACTGGGAAAGCTGGCTGGTCCTGAGAGAGAGCTGGTCTATGTATAGCTAGCGTTTAGGGTCTCCATGATTGCTGTGCAAGTATACGTTGTCAAAACATTTACCATCCTGATAATAAAGCACCATAAAAAGGAAGAAGTTGTTCCCGTGTGCTTTTGCAGTAGCGGGCTCTTGCCACAAGTTGTGTCAGAAGTGGGATGATCCGGGAAGCAAGTTTCTGCTACTCAACCCGCGCAGACGTCAACATGGAGGAAGTGAATGTGGCCGCTGCGCAGCAAGAACAGCAAGCTCAGATGCTACGAGTTGCCGAGGCACAGGTAGAAAACACAAGGCTCTTAAGAGAATCGTTAAGCCAGGTGAGGCATGACAGAAATGAACCACTTGGTCCTGTTCTCCAAAAAATGTCGCCACGTGATGACATAGAAGCATATCTGGTGTCCTTTGAGAGACCTGCAAAAAGGGCAAAATGGCCTCCTAAAGATTGGGCTGAGAGGATGGCGCCATATCTGACTGGTGAAGCTCAGCGAGCTTATATGGATCTAGATGAGGAAAGGGCCTCTGATTATCTGTGCCTAAAGTCTGAGATATTGGCTCGCATTGGAGTTTCCGGGCCAGGCCGAGCCCAGCGCTATTACCAATGGCGCTATGATAAAGAAAAAACGGTCAGAGCGCAAGTGGCTGAGCTTTCTAAAATTTTAAAGAAATGGCTGCAGCCTGAGGAGAATTCGCCTTCTCAGATTATTGAAGTTCTGGCGATAGATCACTGCATCCGGGGGCTGAACCGTGATTTGCAAAGATGGGTTCTGCAATCAGACCCACAAACTTATGAAGAGCTTGCCACCATGATAGAAAGGTTTTGTGCGCTACATCAAATGACTAAAGAACATGCATTTGTGCCAAAGCTGCTGCCACGCCAAAAGCCAGGTTTGACAATCCTTGCTACAGGGCCCAATGGCAAAACTGCTACGGACAGAGGGCCAGGTGCAAAGCTGTCTAATCTGAAGTGTATTGAATGTGCTGAGCCAGGCCACTTTAAGGCAGAGTGTCCTAAACTACCGGAACCCATGGACTGTCCGTGGCACATGTTGGGCCTGCTTTTCCAAGCTGTTTTAGCATGAGTCCCACATCAGGAAGTCCTTGTTTGTTTCGGGTGACTGTGCTAATCAACCAAAACCTTGTTCTGGCCTTGGTTGACTCGGGGAGTGAACTCTCATTGGTTTCCAGCTCTGCCTTACCCGAAACCATAGCTTCTCGGTTGCCCAAGGTGAAGGTACTTTGCGTACATGGCACGACAGAGGAGTATGAAAGAGCAATACTACCAGTCACACTCTAAGACAAAACTGTTATGGTGGTAGCTGCCATAGCACCTAAACTCCCATATCCACTCATTTTGGGGCGAGACTTCCCACTGTTTAATGATGTCCTCGGTGAGCGGATCCGGCCGGACATGCCGGCAATTGATGCAACGGTCGGAAGCCCGGTCTCAAAGGAACCGCCTAAGAATCCACAACATCTGGACATCGATCTTTGGGAACCGCCAAACCGGAATGCCATCCTGGGAGTCACAGCTGGAGTTCCACAAAAGCATCCACCTGCAGGAAAACATGGACAGTTCAAATTAGCATTGGTCGGTGATGTTGCAGATGAGCTCATCTCGCCTGTCAGTGAGGATACGGACTGGTCCGCAATACCAATTTTGTTTCCTCTGCAGGACTTTGCTCAAGACCAGCTTAATGATGCCACTTTGGAACATGCCTTCAAAAGTGTGACTGATGTAAATGGGGTAGCGAAAGCCGCCCAGCCTGCAGAAGGTATACCATATTTTATTGTTAAAAATAATTTCCTGTATAGAGTTGCTAATGTACAGGGGGAAAAAGTAGAACAATTAATGGTTCCTCAGGTCCATGTAACCCTAGTGTTAAAAGCAGCACACACACATGTCTGTGGGGGACACCTAGGGGAGGATAAAACACGGGAACGAGTTCTGCTTAGGTTTTACTGGCCCGGTGTACACATGGCAGTGAAAAAGTATTGCCGGTCCTGTCCCATTTGTCAGAGAACCTGTCCTAAACCCATGTACAGGGCACCTCTCATTCCAATACCAATAGTACAAATTCCCTTTGAACGGATAGCTATGGACCTTGTGGGGCCACTAGAAAAATCCACACATGGGCACCAATATATACTAGTGGTGCTTGACTATGCAACCAGGTATCCAGAGGCAATTCCCCTACGAAACATAAAGTCCAGCACCACAGCTAAGGAACTTGTATTGATGTTTACATGCTTGGGAATACCCAAAGAAATTCTCACAGATCAGAGTGTCACGGGCACTAGGAGTCTTTGCCTAGGATAACACCAGATGTAGTCTTACCAGAGTGGTGTATACAACACAGTGGTCCTCTGGTAGCAGGGTGACTAGCGGAACAGGAGAATCAGCAGATGGTGAGAGGATGCTAAAGGAAAGTCTATGACTAGCAGCAACTGGTTATGGATTAGACAATATGAACACAAGGATCTTGATGGTTGTGAAGACGTGAGGAAAGTCAGTGGTCTGCGTACAGCAAATTGTACCACTGCTATAGTGAGAGGAAATGTCCAGGAGTAGAAAGGAGGTAGTGAAGTCAGTGGTCTGCATACAGCAAGTTGTACCACTGCTTGTAGTGATGGGACTGGTTCCAGGTGCAAGTAGGTAACGGGGAAGTCAGTGGTCTGCATATAGCAAGTTGTACCACTGCTTATAGTGAGGAAACTTGTAACTGGTGCCAATAGAAAACAGGGAGTCAGTGGTCTGCGTACAGCAAGTTGTACCACTGCTATAGTGAGAGGAATGTCCAGGGATAGATAGGAGGTAGTGAAGTCAGTGGTCCGCGTACAGCAAGTTGTACCACTGCTTGTAGTGATGGGACTGGTTCCAGGTGCAAGTAGGTAACGGGGAAGTCAGTGGTCTGCGTACAGCAAGTTGTACCACTGCTTATAGGTGAGGGTACTTGTAACTGGTGCCAATGGGAAACAGGGAGTCAGTGGTCTGCGTTCAGCAAGTTGTACCACTGCATATATGTGAGGATAGGCACTAGTGTAGATGAATGGAACATAGGAGATACACGGAGAGCACAAGGAACTTGATCCCAAAATGATAAACACAATTCAATAGTAAATGACAAGCGCTGCTTGAGGTATACAAAGTCACTACTGAGATTCAGGTCAAATGAGACAAAGTCAATAGCATCAATAGCTTCTGAAGACAGAGGACTCCGGAGATGAACAAAACACAGTCCAGGCGGATATGCAATAAAGTAGCAAAGTCAATTGAAGGTAAGCATACCGCGATTCAGTAGAGCAGGCTGTCACGAAGTAACACAAGGATAGCTGAGCGGCTGAACGCTGACACGAGTAGAGGCCACAGGAGGGTGGAAGCGGTAATCAGAGTGAGTACAGCACACGGGTAGATTACCAGACACGAGAGGAGCAATAATCTTCTAGCAGAAGTCAGCAGGAGCTGGAGACACGTTGAAACACAGGAGAGTTGAGACGATCTGGAAACCGGCAATGATAGCAGGAATCAGCTGGTACTGAAGACACGATGAAACACAGGAGAGTTGAAGCGGTCTGGAAACCAGCAATGCAATAGTCAGGAATCAGCTGGTACTGAAGACACGATGAAACACAGGAGAGTTGAAGCGGTCTGGAAACTGGCAATGCAATAGTCAGGAATCAGCTGGTACTGAAGACACAATGAAACACAGGAGAGTTGAAGCAGTCTGGAAACCAGCAATGCAATAGTCAGGAATCAGCTGGAACTGAAGGCACGATGAAACACAGGAGAGTAGAAGCGATCTGGAAACCGGCAATGCAATAGTCAGGAATCAGCTGGAACTGAAGGCACGATGAAACACAGGAGAGTTGAAGCGGTCTGGAAACCGGCAATGCAATAGACAGGAATCAGCTGGAACTGAAGACACGAGGAGATACACATGAACACCTTCAGAGGCTCAAAGGGAATGAGACTCCAAGAACAGGCAACTAGGTAATGACCACAGGTGGTTTAAATAGGGAGGGTTGCCTGATCAGCCAATTAAGTAAAAGCAACAGGTCTGAAGGTTTCATAGGGGCTGCGCATGCGCAGATCATCAGGATGGCGGACGGCCACGGTTCCTGACAATAGGAGTAAAGGCAATCACAGTCCGGTGAGTGACACAGAGTACTCCATTCATGTCTAAACTGATGAAGGACATGTGCCAGTTGCTAGGGGTTACGGCGCTTCTCACCTCTGTATAGCATCCACAAACAGATGGCTTGGTGGAACGCTTTAACCGCACATTAAAGCACATGCTCAGGAAAGCAGTGGCTCAAGAGAAAAAGATTGGGACACTTATTCCCTAGTTGATGTTTGCCATCCGTGAGGTACCTCAAGCTTCAACAGGGTTTAGTCCCTTTGAGTTATTGTTTGGGAGACAGCCCAGGGGTATCTTGGATATGTTAAAAGAAGGGTGGGAGCAGCAAGGTCCCAGGGAGCCAAATCTGGTCCAATTTGTGTCCCAAATGTATGAGAGGCTAGGAAAGATGAGGCCCATTGTGCAGCAACATGTAAAAGAGGCTCAGGAACGACAAAGGAAAAGTTATGATAAAAGTGCTGTTGTTCGATCTTTCAAGCCTGGGGACAAGGTCCTAGTCCTGGTTCCCACCCAGAAAAGCAAACTTTTCGCCCATTGGCAGGGTCCATATGAAGTTCTAGAGCTGTCGGTCCTGTCAATTACAGAGTCCGCCAGTTAGGTAGGAGAAGGGAGGAGCAAATATATCATGTTAACCTCCTTAAACCTTGGCATGATGAGGAAACCTCTCCCCAGGTAGTGAGTACTGCCATTGAAAAGTCTGAAGTGCCCATAGAGCCAGCTTTGTCCATTCAGCAGAGACAACAGACTGAAGAAATGATTCGCCGGAACAGGGATGTCTTCTCTTCCATTCCTGAGCGCACTACCTTAATCGAACATGACATTGTCACTGCGCCAGGAGTCATTGTAAAGCAGAAGCCATATCGTATTCCAGAAGCCAGACGGGTGGACGTGAGAAAGGAGGTCGAGAAGATGCTC
The DNA here is from genome assembly GCF_038048845.1 of Mixophyes fleayi. Lineage (NCBI taxonomy): Eukaryota > Metazoa > Chordata > Amphibia > Anura > Limnodynastidae > Mixophyes > Mixophyes fleayi. The sequence continues at coordinate 12,085,142 of NC_134408.1, forward strand.
CAGTTAGATGTGATTGAAGAGTCCACTAGTGAGTGGAATAGTCCCATTGTGCTTGTCCCGAAACCCAATGGGACAATTAGGTTCTGCAATGACTTTAGACGCCTAAACAATATGTCGCAGTTTGATGCCTATCCGATGCCACGGGTGGAGGAACTAGTGGAAAATCTTGCTGGTAGCAATTATTTAACAACCCTTGATCTAACATAGGGTTATTGGCAAGTTCCCCTGACTTCCACAGCCAAGCCAAAGACTGCATTTTCCACCACTGATAGTCTCTATCAATATAAAGTCCTACCCTTTGGGTTGCAGGGGGCACCTGCCACCTTCCAAAGGGCCATGAATAAATTGCTACGACCTCACACAGCTTATGCAGCCGCTTACTTTGACGATATAGTGATTTATACCCCAGACTGGGGATCGAATTTAGCCAAAGTTGAGGCAGTCTTAGCTTCATTAAGGTCAGCAGGGTTAACAGCTAACCCAGAGAAATGTGCCATAGCCATGAGAGAAGCCAAATATTTGGGGTACGTTGTTCGTCGAGGGCGTGTAAAACCCCAGCTAGACAAAGTGGAGGCAGTCAAAAATTGGGCAAGACCAGAAAAAAGTTGCAGTTAAGAACCTTTTTAGGCTTAGTAGGTTACTACAGGCGGTTTGTAAGCTACTTCGCCACTAGAGCTGCTCCACTTACAGACATGTTAAAAAAAAAGTTGTCCAGATAGATTAACTTGGTCTGATTCTGCAGAAACCGCCTGGTCTGATCTTCGGTTAGCTCTTTGTTCCTCCCCAGTTCTACAAGTACCGGATTTTACCGGAGGTTCTTCCTCCAAACTGATGCTTCTGGTGTTGGCTTAGGTGCAGTCTTGTCACAGGAGAAGAATGGAGTAAAAAATCCTGTCCTGTACCTAAGTCGGAAGTTGCTTCCAAGGGAACAAAAATATGCCACTGGCGAGAAAGAATGTCTCGCCATAAAATGGGCTACAGAAGCTCTGCGCTATTATCTCATAGACAGAGAGTTCACCTTAATAACAGACCATGCACCATTGAGATGGATGCAGAGCAACCGGGAGGTAAATGCCAAGGTAACCCGCTGGTTGTTGGCACTGGAACCTTTCAAGTTCTCAGTTGAACATAGACCTGGGATTCTGCACAAGAATGCAGATGCATTGTCACGGAAATATGCACTCCTCGCGAAGTCCGCGTCCCCCTACTTGGAGATGCTAGGGGGAGGGATATGTAACAAAGGGAGCCATTTATCTGACAAGATGCAAAGAAAACATACAAGCAGAGTAAGACATTGGCGCAGTTATGCACCTAGATTCAGGTTAAACCAAGTAAAGACTTATTTGTAGTTTAAAGTTGGTTAACTTACATGATTTGAAAGCTGCTTCCTCTCAGCAAACAGACAGGGTGTGTCTGTTAGTGCAAACAGAGCCAGGGAAGGGCGTTTTCTCTTAAAGAGAAGGTGGGTGTGTCACCTGTCCATCAAGCTAAGGCTGCGGGAGGAGTATCTTGTTTAAAAGCTTGTTTGTATCATTTGTTCACTGAGACCAACGCTGCGGAAGCTGGCTGGTCATGAGAGAGAGCTGGTCCATGTATAGCTAGCGTTTAGGGTCTCCATAATTGCTGTGAAAGTCTATGGTGTCAAAACATTTACCATCCTGAAAATAAAGCTACATAAAAAAGAAGACGTTGTTTGCGTGTGCTTCTGCAGTAGCGGGCTCTTGCCACAATATGTATAAATATATATATATATATATATATATATATATATATATATATAATATATAAAAGCCTAGCGGCGTGTGTTAGTGTGTGTGTGTGTGGAAAAAACTACCCCGTGACAGAGTGCTCAAGCTGCAGCGCCATCTGCTGGGTGGAGTTATATACTACACTGAGCTTCTAAATTCTTAGCATTATCTAATATATAAAAGCCTAGCGGCGTGTTTTAGTGTGTGTGTGTGTGTGTGTGTATGTGTGTGTGTGTGTGTGTAAAAAAAACTACCGGGTGACAGAGTGCTCAAGCTGCAGCGCCACCTGCTGGGCAGAGTTATATTCTACACTGACCTACTAAATTCTTAGCATTATCTTCTAATCTAATATGTAAAAGCCTAGCGGCGTGTGTTAGTGTGTGTGTTTGTGTGAAAAAAACTATTTTCTCAGAAAGGGCTCATTCAATTGACCTGAAATTTGGTATACTGACATTATTTGACAAAAAAATTATAATAGTGAAGTCAGTTAACTTCCATCATCCCCCCTTCCCCCCATGGGAGGGGTAGTAAAGGCTAAATTTACGAGTTGAGGGCTCAAACTCTTTTTCATGAGGTAATTTTACCTCATGAACACACATGCGTAGTATACTTAACACAGTGAAGAAATCAGAATGTTAAGAGACGACTGTGCAATGGCACTTGATTAGTAGTGACAGCACTGAAAACGAATTTGATACAAGTAGAAGTTTTGACTGGCTCTGCTGAAGGAGAGAAGGTGATGATACCTCGGATTGACTTATGTCCATCCGAAACAGGACTGTCGTTTAAGCTAAGACGGCGGCAGTTCCCTTTGAAGGCAGCATTTGCTATAACCATTAACAAGTCAGAGCCTGTGTTTGGTCATGGACAATTGTATGTCACATTTTCACGAGTATGGAGAAGCAGTGATGTGAAAGTGCAGGTTATGAATACTGCCCTTCAAGGAAGACTGATTGAGCACAGCGATAAGGTGTTTAGCAGAAACGTTGTGTATCGAGAGGTTTTAGAACAGTAAGACGATGGAGATTAATGATGTGTCGATGAAAATGAAGGATGAGGTGATGGAGAAGAATGATGAGGTGGTGACATGTGGACAAAACCACGTTAAAAAAGGGCGCTTACGTCGGGAAGTAACGCTCTTCCTCTGAGGAGGCCTGGCCTAGCCCCAAATGCATGACAAGAACCTTTTTAACACCTTAAGTAGCTTGATTTGACTAGAATGCATGAGTATCATGCACGGGTTAACTTGTGTGTATATATATATATATATATATATATATATATATATATGTATATTAGATATGCTCACTGACCCCCGTGAACTGGTTTTGGTTTTGGATCTGGATTAGATTTGTGTTTTGGTTTTGGTTTTGGATCCTTATTTATTTTTTTTTTAAATTGCTAAAATATGCTAAAATCACATAATTTGGTTCTTTTTGGATCCTACATTATTATCAACCTCGATAACACTAATTTAAGTCATAATATTGTTTTCATACACTTTTGAACAAAGATTGCAGCATTTCTTGCCAATGATAAAAAAAAAGGCCATTGTCCTGCCTGGTCATAAGACCAAAAATCCACCTCTTATGTGTGCAATTATTTTTACACAAATCCTGACAACAGTTGTCTAGCCATTTGTAGCGTTTGTAAAGCCACACTAAGTAGAGGTCTAGGATCTAGGATCCTCATCCATGTTACGGTATTTGAAGCAAATTCATGGAAAGCTGTTGGGAAAATCAGAAACTTATGTTAAAAAAACAACAAGCAGTCCACCATCAGCCACCTACCTTCTCTCATGTATATCCCAGCACCTGCAATCTACACCCCAACACCTTCATCATCAATATCCTGACAAGTGATGAGTTAGTCCTAAATCCAAGTTGCTATGACTAGATGACTCCTCCACTAACCATGATTCCTCTGAAGAATTATTGAGCGTTAGTCCCGCTGCTGCTGCTGCTGCTGGGGGTAGATCTTTAACCCAGAAGAAGACTATTAGTAGTTTACAACAATTGACTGTTAAACAATCCTTTGCTAGAGGAAGAAAGTAATAAATCTGTCACCCAGTCGCCAAGCAGATCACAGACGCCATAGGGGCTATGCTAGTATTAGATCTGCGTACAATATCCACTATTAATGCAGCTGGTGTTAGACAATTACTTGAGGTTTTGCGTCCCCATTACCAAATTCCATCACGACACCATTTTACTAGAAAAGCTATTACTCACGTCTCCCAGAAGGTTAAAAAAAATGTAATTATTGTGCTACAAAATACAATTTACCCACTGTACACTTAACCACAGATATGTGGACAAGAGGAACTGGGCAATCTAAAAATTATATGACTGTGACAGCCCACTGGGTCGGTGATTCACCTTCACCAGCAGGAACAGCAGCAGCATGTACCCAAGTACGTCACATTTTCCTGAGGCAGACTACTCTCTGTATTATCTGCTTCACTAAGAGGCATATTATTGTTATTATATATATTATTATTAGTGTCAATAATGTTATTGAGGATAAGGCCACCTCTAAAAAAGAGATGGGTTTTCAAAAAGCATCTAAAGAATTGAAGACTGTGGGAAAGTCTGATTGAGCGTGGTAGGGAATTCCATAAGTGGGGAGCAGCACGGGAGAAGTCTTGAAGGCGGGAGTGATAGGTGGTTATCAGACATGAGACAAGGTGCAGGCCAGAGCTAACAACCTGTTTGAAAAACTAAGGGATGTTATTTCAACATGGCTTACCCTGCTGTGACTCTCCTGAGGATATGTGATTTCTGATAATGCCACCAATATTGTTAGAGCATTACAGTGGGGGGAATTCCATCTCATTTCCTGTTTTGCTCACACAATCAACTTGGTGGTACAGAACTTTTAAAAAAATCACAATGACATGCAGGAGATGCTGTCTGTGTCCTGAATACTTTAGGGTCATTTTTGTGATTGTGCAACAGCATGTAGGAGAATGCAGCAGCTGCAAGAAGACAAGAATTAGAGGGGAAATGTACTTTAGTCCAGCGAAGCAGTCACCTGTGAAGAGAGTGCAGACGCGGTTAGCTTGAGTCAAGTGATTGCCTTAATTATACTTTTTGAGAAGCAGCTAGAGAAATTGAAGGAATAAATTAAACTAAACAAATCCGCTAACTATATTGTAATTGTAGATTAAGTACTTAATTTGGCTCGCCAGGATCAAAGAGCTATCAACATCTTGTAATGACGTCTCCTCCTTCAGTTTCTCTGGCAACTAGTTTTAGGAAAAAACTTTCCCAAGACACCCAGTGATGATGCAGATGAGTCAGCACAACATTTTGACATTTGCTCTTCTCTAAAAGAATTGCCCAAAACTCGTGACATCTCTGCCATAAAATGAACTACAAATTCCATGAGGAAGGCCATTATCGGCAATTACATCAAAGTACACAGACTTCTGTGATGGTGGCTTCCAGCAGGGATGATTAGTACTGTTTAAGTATGATGTACACAATGATGAGGGTGTAGATTGCAGGTGCTGAAATCTATCTAAGAGAAGGGAGCTACCTGATGCTGATATGCTTGTAAAATTATGGGTAGAGTGGCATTTTGAAAATGTTATGTTTTTCTACAATAAACTTTCACCTTTTTTAGAGAGGTGTTTTATTTATTTTTTTACAAAGGTTCAAGCTTTTTATTTAAATTTTTCCCTGACTTCAAACACTATGCACTTGAACATAGGCTTTAGCACATGAAGTAGAGGAATTATTATCATTTAGACTAAGACTGGAGAGTGACAACAACAATGTAACTCCTGTTTCTGTATGAGCTATGGCACAATACAATGTCACTGGAGACTTTGAAGAACACTGACAGCCCTATTATTACAATTTCTGTTTCAGCACTGAACTCTGCCACATCTCCTGTTTCTGAGTGAACTATGGTACAGTAAAATGTAACTGCAGATTTAGACCAAGCCAGCCAGCCCTATAATTTCTATTTCAGCACTGACTCTTAGCAATGGAGCACTCCTCTTTGTCTATTACCTATATAACACACTAGAATTTGGCTGCAAATTCAGAAGACAAGCCTACAAGGACTAGTATATTTGTATTTCAGCAATGACAATTAGCAATGGAGCTCTTGTCTTTTTGTGTATATAACACCTACACTTTTTGGTGCAAATTCAGAAGCAAAGCCTGCTACCTTCTACCACCCTCCTCTTTCAATTCTATAACTTTGCCTGCCCAGCTGCTCTACACTCTATGCTACCCCTTCTGTATCCCTCTCTCAAATGGTGCTAGATTGCCGTGGAGGGTGGTATTTATAGATTCCAAAACCCCCAAGATCCGACAACATCACAGTGACGTTTTGCCTCGTTTTGGAATCCGAAAAAGTGCGAAAGTACCGAGCCGACTGGGCTTGGTACTCAGATCCCCTAAGTTTGGGTGTGTTCGGTTTCCGAGGAACCGAGCCCGAGTATCTCTAATATATATATTGTGGCAAGAGCCCGCTACTGCTGAAGCACACGAGAACAGCTTCTTTTTATGCAGCTTTATTATCAGGATGGTAACATGTATTTGATACCGTATGAATTTCACAGCAATTATGGAGACCCTACACGCTAGCTAGACATAGACCAGCTCTCTAAGGACCAGCCAGCTTTCCCAGCATTGGTCTCACTCAACAAATGAAACAAACAAGCTTTTATACATGATACTCCTCCCCCCGCCGTAGCTTGATGGACAGGTGACACACCCACCTTCCCTTTAAGAGGAAACTCCCATCAGTGGTTCTTTTGCACTAAGACACACACACCCTGTCTGTTTGCTCTGAGGAGGAACATTTCAAACCATGAAAGTTAACCAAACTTAAAACTATTGTTTGTCGATCATAAGTCATCAATCTAGGTGCATTACTTCACAAATGTTTTACTCTACTTCCATGCTTTCTCTGCATATTGCCAGCTAAATGCCTCCCTTTGTTACAATAAATATATATATATACCCATGTATATATATATATATATATATATATATATATATATATATATATATATGTTGTGACAGAGTAACCGGAAGGAGGCTAAATGGCAGAGGTACAGAGACTGAAAGCTCAGAACCTGGAGATTGGCCAGCTATGCCAAGAAGGTTCCGGCCTTATAAGAGATATGACAGAAATGTGATTACCTGTTTCAGATGTGGTGGCTTAGGCCATATTGCTGCTAACTGATCACCTACTTTTGAATCTAGGCAATATAATAATGCTTATGTACCTTGTACAGTGTCTTTAAATGCCCAGCTAGCTTGTAACGCAGACAAGCAGGCTGACACATTGATGTGTGAAGTCACCATAGAAGGTAAAAAGGTAAAAGCTCTGCTAGATTCTGGCAGTACGATTTCCCTTGTGAAAGCAGAATAAGTGAACTCCTTAAAATGTCAAAAGAGAAATGTTGGGGTAACCTGCATACACGGCATTCTGTTACCACGGAAGTAAACATAAAAACACAGTATGGTTTTGTGGTCATCACTGTGGGACTAGTTCCTGGTTTGAAATGTGACGCAATATTGGGGAGAGACTTTTCCCACTTCTTGAAGATATGGAAGACCCAGTTGGTTGCAAAAATAAATAGACCAGCCCTGCCTGATAATATTACTGATACAGAGGTAGCGGGAATGTTTCCCAAGTCAAAAGTGTTCCCTTTATCCAATGTGGTTGGTGAGTCAGGGAATGACAAGGGCAGCAGTAGAGTGCAGGATGTTGTACCTCCTATTGAAGGGGGAAATATGGTTGAACCTGTTGACTGTGTGCCCGGGATTAAAGTAAGGAAAAATGTTTTTGCCTTACAGCAGTTAAAAGCCCCAACCCTGGTAAAAGCCAGAGAAAGTGTGAGAATTATTAATGGGAAGCCAGTAGAACCTAGTAATGGATTGGCGTACCCTCACATGGCAATAACCCAGGAGTTATTGTGTCAGTTATTCAAAAGAGGAGCGGTTGGTAGTTCTTAAACTGTATAGAAGAGCAGTGTTGGACTAGGCTCATGGTTCCACAACTGGCAAGCATCTAGGGGTAGGAAAAGCTTAGATAAAATTCTACAGCAGTTCTTCTGGCCAGGGGTTCGAAAAGATGTCTTTGATTTGTGGTCATCCTGCCCTAAGTGTCATTGCCATGTTTCCAGGCCTCAGTATAAAAGTCCACTCTTAACTACCCCAGTTTCTCCACTATCCATTTTTCCTTTGGGTTGGAAAGCATTTGTAACCAATACCCTTGCACTTAGTTTACAACATAAAGCTAAATGTTTTTGGAAAGAAATAAAGGAGCATTTAGGGTTACAAGTGTTTCACTCGTAGGTTGAAACAAAGGGGGGGGGGGTATGTGACAGAGTCACTGGAAGGAGGCTAAATGGCAGAGGTTTGTGCCCCAGGCTTCCAGCATTGTGCACATTAAAACACCAGGGAGAATGTGTGGGTAAAGCTTCCAACAGGGTATTTCCATGTGCTAATGAAACATGGTAAGGGTCCCTGGTGTTATGTATTGAAAAAGAGAATGGTGGGCTCCATACATAAGGCTCAGTCCGGGTCTTCGGAACTACCAGTACCTAAAACAGACTGTTCAAGAGATGCACCTGTGAGGTGCCTTTGAAAAGGCAGCTAGAATATGCAATCATTGTCTCAGACCTGGGAGGGGGTGAGTTGCCTCCTGAGACACTCTGCTGTGGTGAGCAATGATATGTTGAGTGTGTGTTTGTATACAATGTCCAACACCTGAGAGAGGTTGTCGCTAATATGTATTAGCTAGTAGCCAGACGGCTAGGATTTTGTTTATGTTTTCTCTTTTTTTTGCAAAACCCAATAAACCTGTGTACTGTTACACATGGGCAGCACAGTGGCCTAGTGGTTAGCACGTCTGCCTCACAGCACTGGGGTCATGAGTTCAATTCCCGACCATGGCCTTATCTGTGTGGAGTTTGTATGTTCTCCCTGTGTTTGCGTGGGTTTCTTCCGGGTGCTCCGGTTTCCTCCCACACTCCAAAAACATACTGGTAGGTTAATTGGCTGCAATCAAAAATTGACCCTAGTCTCTGTCTGTCTCCCTCTCTGTCTGTCTTTGTGTGAGTGTGTGTATATATTAGGGAATTTAGACTGTAAGCTCCAATGGGGCAGGGACTGATGTGAATGAGTTCTCTGTACAGCGCTGCGGAATTAGTGGCGCTATATAAATAAATGATGATGATGATGATGATGTTAGGCTGCTGGCCTGATCACCAACCCAGAGAACTAGATGACAGAGATCTTTGCCTATAGAAGCTGGCTTTCCCTTAGAGCTTGATGCGCTCACCGGTACTCGGATGCCCCCAGGACTTAGCTCCAAGAGTAGTGTGGGTTGGTAATACAGGACCACAGTGGCGGGCCAGGAGACTGGTAGAAGGCAGCGGGTAGTCAAAACGATAGCCAATGTCAAGGGTCACAGGCAAGCAGGGTAATCGATAAACACGCCAGAGGTCGGGGTCACAGGCATGGTAGCAGAGCCCAAGGTACAGGCAAGAAGTGTCAGGGTCACGAGCAAAAAGTCCAATAATCCAAGCAGGGGGTCATACACGGGAGATCAGACAGCAGGTCAGCATACTTGGTCAGACACGCTATAACCGGCAGTGTGGCTTCAGACTTCACTGCCTTAAATACAACTGGCAGCCAATCAGAGCCTAGCTCTGAAACCATCCACGTCCCCTGTTTAATTAATAAATTAGACTAGTTAGCCTACAGGCTATTCATAGACTTGCGCACGCGCCCGGCTGTCCTCGGCTGCCGGGACGCGGCGCTACTGCAGCTGGCGTCCGACCATTGCCTTGACTACAGCTGGGCTGAATCCGGAAATGATTAGAGGGGGCTGGGAGCGAGCCGCGGCTGCTGTGGGTACCGCCGCGGCTCGTAACAGTACCCCCCCTTGAGGAGGGGTTAAGGAACCCCGTCACCCAGGTTTCCTAGGGAATTTTTTAAAGAATTGTTTCCGATGGCTCCTTGCATGGAGTCGCCTTCGCAGGAATCCAGGACCGTTCCTCCAAAGCACGATTCTTCCACTGGATCAAAGAGTGGACTTGACCCTGCACTCTTTTAGGGTCGAGAATTTTTTGGATGACATACTTTTGCTGTTTGTTCCGATTCTGCACATACGAACTTGAAGGCTGGGATTGGTCAGAGTATAGCACAGGCTTAAGTAGAGAGCAATGGAATGTGATGGGGATCCTCAACGAACCAGGAATTTTTAATCTGAAAGCTACAGAATTGATCTGCTTGACAATGAGGAAGGGACCAATGAATTTAGGCCCCAGTTTCTTGCAAGGCTGTCTGAGCCTAATATTGCGTATTGAAAGCCACACTTTTTGGCCCACTTTGAAGGAGCATGTGGTACGGTGGCGATCCAAAAAAGATTTTTGCAAAAAATGAGGCTCATCTTAAAGAGGACTGTACTTTCTTCCAAATGGCTTTAAGATCAATGGCTGTGGAACGAATCTCCGGAATACCAGCGGACTTGAGGGAATACAAGGAATTGGACATGGGATGAAAACCAAAATTACAGTAGAGTGGAGAAGTTTGAGTAGATGAATGACATGAATTATTATAGGCAAATTCTGCCCAGGGTAACAAAGAGGACCGACCAGTTGTCGTGAAATTCGGAAGTGTAACATCGTAAGAACTGCTCTAAGGACTGATTAACCCTTTCAGTTTGCCCATTAGACTGAGGGTGGTATGCAGACGAAAGACTAATCTTGATTCCAAGAAGGGTACAGAAGGATTTCCAGAATTGTGCTATGAATTGGAAACCACATTCAGAAATGATATCAGTAGGAAGTCCATGGAGACGGAATATATGCTGGATGAACAGGATAGCCAAATCTCGAGCACTAGGGAGCCTGGTTAGTGGTATGAAGTGTGACATTTTGCTGAACCGATCTACCACGACCCATATGGTGTTGTGTCCTGCAGAGAGTGGCAGATCGACTATAAAGTCCATGGACAAGTGTGTCCAGGGTTTTGCAGGAATGGGCAATGGAACCAACTGGCCTACAGGACGATTCCTGGGAACTTTATTCCTGGCACAACCCTCGCAAGAGAGGACATAACTCCTGACGTCAGCAGATAATGATGGCCACCATACAGTACGGGAGAGGATTTCCGAAGTTTTATGAATTCCAGGATGTCCAGAAGTCTTACTGTCGTGTGTTTCTGCAAGGGCCCCCTTTCATAAAAGAACTGGAACAAATAAACATCCTTCCGGAGTATTATCAGGAGCTAATCTTTGAAACCTGCGAAGCGTGGTGCTCAGGTCTTGGGTTAACCCAGCATGGATTATGGAGGAGGGGATGATAGGCACAGGATCTGTAACTGGAACATGATGTGCCAAGAAGCTTCTAGATAGAGCATCTGCTCGGACATTTTTTGAACCTGGTCGGTAGGTGATCATAAAATTGAAGCTGGTGAAGAATAGCGACCACCGAGCCTGTCTGGGGTTCAGGCGTTTGGCCGACTGAATGTATTGTAAATTCTTATGGTCCTTTATAACAGAGATTAGATGTGTAGCACCTTCCAGCCAATGTCGCCATTTCTCAAAGGCCCATTTAATTGCCAGAAGTTCCCGATTGCACACATCATAGTTGGCTTCTGCTGAAGAGAACTTACCGGAGAAATAGGCACAAGGATGTAGGCGGTGAGTATAAAGGTCCTTCTGAGATAAGATGGCACCAGCCCCGACGTCGGAGGCATCGACTTCTAGAACAAAAGGTACTTCGGGATCTGGGTGTCTAAGGACCTGAGCAGATACAAAGGCTTTTTCCAAGGTTTCAAATGCGGTTCTTGCTTGGGGTGACCAGTTAGTTGGATCCATTCCTTTGCGGGTCAGGGCGACAATAGGAGCCACAATATCAGCAAAGCCATGAATGAATCTTCTATAATAATTGGCGAAGCCCAAGAACCTCTGCACTGCCTTGAGATTATTAGGCTGTGCCCAATCCAGGAAAGCTTGGACCTTGGTTGGATCCATGGAGAACCCTGCAGACGAGATTACGTATCCCAGGAATAATACCTTCTGCACCTCAAACTCACACTTTTCTAGTTTGACGTAGAGATGGTGTTCCCGTAGTTTCTGTAGAAACTGCTTGACGTGACCCCGATGTATAGATAACTACTTAGAGTATATGAGGATAACGTCTAAATAGACAATCACGAAGTAGTCAAGGAATTCACGAAGAACTTTGTTAATCAAATCTTGGAACACTGCAGGTGCGTTGCTAAGACCAAACAGCATGACCAGATATTCATAGTGGCCAGAATGTGTATTGAACGCCGTCTTCCATTCATCTCCTTTTTTTATACGGATGAGGCTATATGCTCCACAAAGGTCGATTTTGGTGAAGACTGTAGCACCTCTTAATTGATTGAATAATACAGAGATGAGAGGAAGGGGATAGGTGTTCTTGACTGCAATGAGATATAGTCCTCTATAGTCGATACAGGGTCTTAATCCCCCATTTCAGCAGACTTGGTCAGGCACTCTATAACCGGCAGTGAGGCTTCAGACCTCACTGCCTTAAATACAACTGGCAGCCAATCAGAGCCTAGCTCTGAAGCCTTCCACAGCCCCTGTTTAATTAATAAATTAGACTAGTTAGCCTACAGGCTATTCATAGACTTGTGCACTCGCCCGGCAATCCTCCGTTGCCAGGACGCGGCGCTACTGCAGCTGGTGTCCGACCGTTGCCTCAGAAATGAATAGAGGGGGCTGGTACATGTTACGAGCCGCAGCGGTACTCACAGCTTCCGCGGCTCGTAACATGTACTGGGAACTGATTAGCAGCTGTTTGGTTTGCAAAAGAAAGCAAAAGTTTGGTCATTGTAGTGCCACATTTGTTACATGTTCAAAAGTATTATTATTTTATTTTTTTCGCTATTTGGCAGTGTGGGGTTCTAAAGCAACTGTCAGCTTTGGAAAAAAAGAAGTTTTAAAAACAGCTGGTAATTGTAGTGCCACACCTTGTAAGTCACTAAGTTGTGATTTGGTGTGGTCCAGAAAGTTTTGTTATTTGAATGTGAATGCAGAGAGAAGCTCGGTTCCACTTCCCAGCACAAACTGCTGTGAGAATGGAAGACATTTTAAGAACCCTAGTGAATGTGGCAGCAGTGCAGGAGGAAAATACCTGTCTTCTCCATGACGAGATCGGTCAGGGTAGACGGGACAGGGAGGATCTAGCTACCCCCACGCTGCAGAAATTAACTTCTGATGATAAAGTGGAGGCATATCTGATAGAATTTGAGCCTGCCGCCACCCAAGCCAAATGGCCACCTGGGACTTGGCCTGAACAACTCCCTATCTTTCAGGAGAAGCATAGCATACCTCTATAGACCTGAATGAGGACCAGGCTAGTGACTATCAGTGGCTGAAAACCGCCATCTTGGCAAGTGTGGGAGTCACCAGAGCGGGAGAGGCCCAATGATATCATGACTGGAGTCTCTCTAAAGGTATACTGGTTTGGGTTCAGCTTGCTGAACTTGGTAGAACACTAAATATGTGGTTGCGTGCAGAATGATCGAAATTCTGGCCATTGACCATTGTATCTGGGGTATGGACCAAAGGGTCCATAGATGGGCACTGCAGGTAGACTCTCAGTCATATGAGAAATTGGCTGCTGTACTGGAAAGATACAACGCCTTGCAGCATATGCCCGAACCTCCATTGCCCGCTCCAAAGTTTGTGCCTCGGCCAAAATATGGCATGTCGAACAGTGGACCAGATGTTGGTGAGGAAAGATTACCCGATTAAAAGGCAGCCAAACCTACATTACAAACCTGCATCCAATCTGTTTTGAGTGTAAAAGCCTTGAGATTTGAGGACAAAGTGCCCAACATTAGTAGAACCTATGGATTGTTCACTAACGCACACACAACCAACCTATCTGAGCTGCTGTACAATGAGTCCATTTACCAGGAAGTCCTGCTTTTTCTGCGTGACTGTGTGAATCACTATCTGGTGCTGGCTCTGGTACATTCGGGTAGTGAACTGTCCTTGGTTTCCAGCTCCATATTACCAGATAATCTGACTCATAAATTGCCCAAAGTGAAGGTACTCTGTGTTCACGGGACAGCTGAGGAATATGACAGGACCTTTTTGCCTGTTACTGTAAATGGACAGACAGTCTCAGTAGTAGCAGCAGTTGCCCCAAAACTGCCATACCCTTTAATCCTAGGCTGAGACTTTCGGCTGTTCAAGCAGATCCTCCAGGAATGAATCTGGATGAACACGTCTGAAATTGAAGCACTGGCCAAAAGTCCAGCTTTGACGGGGAGCTTTAGGGAAGAGAAAAGGAAAAGTGTCATGATCTACCACTAAACCTGAACCAGAAAATTTGGGAAACTACACCTCCTAAGAGGTTGGAGCAAAGACAAAGGAGAGCAGCATGAATGCCAATGCAGAACTGGTTCCTGCCATCATTTGTTGGCAAGACTTCTGGTGAAGTGGCCATGCCTACCAACGAGGAATCAGACTGGGAACGATTGTCTAACTTATTTCCATTAAGAGACTTTGGCCAAGACCAAATTGGAGATGTTGCCTTAGTTAATGTCTATAACAATGTAGTTTTAGGTCAATGGCTGACAAGCCTGCAGAAGGTATTGCCTATTATATGGTAAAATAATCTGTTGTTTAGAGTTGCTAAAGTAAGTTATTACTGAAGAGCAATTGTTTGTGACACAAATCCATACAGCACTTGTTCTCAAAGCTGAACATATACATCTGTGTGGGGGACACTTAGGGGAAGATAAAACACGCTCAGATTCTATTGGCCGGGAAGGGGCGAGGCAATAAAAAGGATTTGCCAGACATGTCCAGTATGTCTGAGAACATGTCCGAAGCTACACTACCGGGTCATGCTAGTTCCCAGTCCTGTGGCGCAGACCCCGTTTGAGCGTATTGGTATCGATTTGGTAAGCCCATCAGAAAAATCAGCCCTTGGCCATCAGTGTGCACTGGTTATAGTGGATTATGCCACCAGGTATCCAAGACTATACTTTTGCGCAATATAAGGTTCAGTACAATAGCAAAATAGCACCTTCTGTATGGTACCATGTTGGGTATCCCCAAAGAAATCTTCATAAGGGTACTCCTTTTATGTCCCGTCTAATGAATGAGCTGTGTCGGTTGCTAAGACTAGAAATGTTACACACATCCGTGTGCCACCCGCAGACTGACAGATTAGTGGAATGTTTTAATAGGACACTATTAAACTATTAAATGTTTGCAGTGAGGGAGGTACCTCAAGCATCTACAGTGTTCAGCCCCTTTGAATTGTATGGCAGGCAGCCAAGGGGCATTTTGGGTGTTTTCAAGGAGGGCTGGGAGCAACAGAGTCCTAAAGAACTCAATGTGATCCAATTTGTGTCTCAATTGTATGACAGGTTGGGGAAGATCACCCCATTGGTACAACAACATATGCATGAGGCACAGGTGAGACAAAAAAATAATTACAACAAGTCAGCTGTAATTAGAGCTTTTCAACCAGGTAACAAAGTTCTTGTCCTGGTACCCACACAAGACAGTTCTTCACACATTGGCAGGGGCCATATGAGGTGATTGAGGCTGTGTGCCCTGTTAACATAAGTCAGGCAGGAAGGCAGGAGAAAACCCATTCAATCATCATGTCAACTTGCTGAAACCATGGCTTGATAGGGAAGAGCCACAAGCCCCGAATGGTTTGCATTAAACGAAAGTTCCCATTAGGAACGATCTTTTGCCAGTGCGGAGACGACAGACTGAGCAAATGGTTCAGAGGAACCTTGATGTGTTTTCTGAGATACATGGCTGTACCACGCTCATAGTACAATACATAATTACACTTCTAGGGGTGGTGGTGAGAGTAAGACCATACCGCATTCCTGAAGCTAGGCGCATAGCAGTGAAACAGGAGATTAAAAAAATGTTTGGACCTCAATGTCATTTAGGAATCCAATAGCAACTGGAATAGCCCCATTGTGTTAGTGGCTAAGCCAAACAGGAGTATTCGTTTTTGTAATGATTTTAGAAGATTTAACAAAGTTTCCCGTTTTGACAAATATCAGATGCCCAGAATTGATGAACTAGTGGAAACCTTGGTCACTACCTTTTTGGCTACATAGGGCTCCCGCTACCTTTCAGAGACCATGAATCGTCTCTTTAAACCGCACCAGGAATATGCAGCTGCATACTTAGATGACATAGTAATCCACTCCCAGGACTAGGAGACACATCTACCCAAGGTGAAGGCAGTATTAACCTCACTCAGGGAGGCTGGTCTAAGCGCCAATCCTAAAAAGTGCACATTGGCCATGCCTGTGGCCAAATACTTGGGGTACATTGTGGGACAGGGTCAGGTGAAGCCCCAAGTTGACTTTGACAGAGATTGTCAGAGATTGGCCCAAGCCTGTGTGGAAGACCCAGCTGAGAACCTTTCTGGGTCTAGTTGGATACTATCGCAGGCTTATGGCTAATTTTGCCACTAGGGCTGCTCCTCTTACTGAGCTGCAGAGACTTTCTGGCGGGATCTTTAAACTGGCTCTGTGTTCGGCACCAAAACTCCAGGCACCGGATTTTCAGCTCGACATTGTATCTCCAAACGGATGCCTCAGGAGTAGGTTTGGATCCCAACCTCTACTTGAGCTGCAAACTTCTCCCCAGGGAGAAGAAATACTCCATGGTGGAACATGAGTGTCTATCAATTAAATTGGCCACTGAGGCTCTCAGGTATTACCTCCTGGGTCGGGAATTCACTTTGGTCACTGACCATGCACCACTGAAGTGGATGCACATGAACAAGGAAGTGAATGTCCGGGTAACTGGATGGTTGTTAGCACTGCAGACTTACCACTTCACAGTGGAACATAGCCCAGGGAGTCTGCACAGAAACTCAGATGCTCTTTCTCATTGGGATGTGTTCTCTGCAATGTCAGCATCACCGAATTTGGCGACACTAAGGGGAGGGCTATGCGGCAAAGAGGAAAATTTGTCACACCTCTTGTGGCTGGATCACTTATAAATAACTTATTTGTGGCTGGATTATGTAGAAATAATTTATTGTAGAAATGTATTTCAGTCAGAGGTGCAGGCACCAATGTATAATTGCAAATGCACTAATCATGTTACATTGGGATGTGTTATGTAGGGAATTGACTTTTTTGGGGCTTTGTAACTTTTCTTTGGGAGCTCCCAAGGTAGCAATAGAATGGAGGAAATGTGCATTCTGCAACTGTCTGAAGAAAGGACCCATGTTAATCTCATGTTAATTAGATCTTTTGATGTGTGAGTGTCCAACACACCTGAAGGCACGAGAAGGTTTAATTAGACTTGCTGTTAGATTTCCTCTGTGTCTAGAACAGGATGCAGGAAATCACAGAAAGTTTTAGGATATCACAGATAAATGTAAATTTCGTTAAGTATGAATTGCATTCAAATCATGTTTGGGGAAACATATATTGCATCCTGATACTAAAAATAACTCAGACTCAGGGGGCTGGCATACCCTGTGAGGCTGTGTCCAAAGCTGTATAAAAAGAGAGCCCTTGTATACTGAAATGTATCATTCTTGTACCACCTATACTTCTAGAAAGATCGCTAGTACCACAGACTGGCATGTGAACTGTCCTTGTTAGGACTACTTGAGCAAATAAACCATCTTTTGCTTCAAAGATCTGCTGAAAACTTCTCCATGCTGAAATTCCTATAACCTACAGATTAGATCCAACTCTAATCCGTTCCCGGCTGTTCAGAGGTTTGCACCCAGCTTTCCGATACCACTGCTCTGCCCGCTACCCACAGCTCTGTCCAGTGTGATAGAACAGGGGGGATCCATCCACAGCAAACATGATCCAAAGTAAGAGGTCAGGGGTATCATCCCAGGTACATCAGCAACGGGGTACAATTGCAGTGACAGTTTCCCAAAAGGAACCCGGTTCTGGATGCAAATAAGGAGTCCAGTGGTGGCAGCATTTGTAAGCCCTCCTTCTGGGGTTAGAGGTCGCATTTGGGATAAAGAAAGGGAGCGGTGGCAAAGTAAGCCCAGCCGGTTCCCAGCAGCAACACAGAGTGGCATAAGCGGTCCATCCTGTCACACTACTCCTATAGGGAAAGAGGTAGAAACCTATTCCACATGGTTCTAATTGACCAGATATATTCATTGTAGAATGGCTGCAAAGCCAGTGATGGCTGCATAGTTAGTGTGTATAGCTCTAAGTGTATAGATACAAGTGTGAAACAAAAAAATTAAACAGCATAATTTGGAGTTATACCGGAGTTAAACAGGAGGAAACAGGAGAAGAACATTCTGCCTATTAACTCATCTTCACAAGGACTACAATCAGTATTCACTTGAAACTCCATATTCCACCTCTGATGTCTTCAACTCACCCTGGATACAAGGTCCATGCAGCATGAGGAATATTTTGGACTCAGATCTTATTTTCTTCTCATCTCATGAAAGTTTGTTTTATCTGTCAGTTTCCACTATGTTTAATCAACCTGCTGTACTACTTGCTCAACCACTCCCTACCCATGCTACAGCTATTTCAGTCCCCTATCTCATCACTGTGCTCTCAGTTCTACTAAATGCTTTGTCTGCCTTCACAAGTAGGAAGAATTGATACTGAATTTGAACCACTCTCATGACTCTGCAAAAACTCAGCTATTCAATCACCTGCTTTTTATTACTCTCCATTCAACACTTCCACCCATTCCCCCACATGGCTCCCACATCATTACTCTATACTATCCAGACATCCATGGATAAACTACATTTGCTGCAGCATAGCTCTGCACTACTTATCTGATTACACTGGACATTGTAATTAGGTAATTCCTTAATTCCCTCATTTTTGCCATTTGACTCATAAATCCCAATGCTTGCCAAAATATTTTTCTTCCTCTCTTTTCATGGCATTATCTTTAGGACTATATCATCCCTCACCCATCCTGCAACACACACCTCTGTCCACATTGCCCCTTCATTACTTCACTCACCTCTAGTGAATACTCATTAACTGTTTTCCTATTTAAATGCAATAACTTTAACAGCTGCACCCTGCCACCAGAAACTAAAAAAACACACATCTTACAATCATCTTTCCTACCTTTCTTCCTCCATGCTTCTATTAGCTGGTGATATATCACCTAATCCAGGTCCCCCTCAATTCTCCCACACGCATATATCTGAACTCACTGCCTCACCTGCAGCCCTTTCACATGGTGGTCTCCATTTCACCCACACCCCCAGACTGGGAGGCAGACAAGGAGGGGGGGTTGGACTACTTCTCTCCCCACAGTGCACATTCACAGTTCTACCAAGTGTCCCATCACTCACATTCACATATTTTGAAGTACATGCTGTTAGGATTTTTAACCCATTCTCTATGCGTGTTGCTGTCATCTATCGCCCCCCCTGGTCCACACCAACAATTTCTTGAACACTTCTCTGCATGGCTCCCTCACTTCTTATATACTGATATCCCCACCATCATCATGGGTGATTTCAACATTCCTATTTCTAATCCACGTTCAAATGCTGCTTCCAAACTACTCTCTCTAACCTCCTCACTTGACCTCTCCCAGTGGATTGAATCCGCTACTCATCAGAATGGCCACTGTCTTGATCTTGTTTTCTCTAGACTATGCTCAGTTTTTCATTTCCTTACCACTCTTGTTTCCCCCTCTCGGATCATCACCTTATTAGCTACTCGCTCACCCACAGTTCTTTACTCTCCCTAGTGTCAAACTCTTCCAAGCCTCCTCGTACCCGCAGGAATATCAACGCTATTGATTTTCAACAGTTTTCCACCTCTCTCCAACACCTTCTCTCCCCAATTTCTACATTCTCCTCCACTGAGTGGGCAGTACCCCATTTTCATCAAACCCTAGGAACTGCCCTGGATCAAGTGGCTCCAGCGACACTACATACTTCGCGTAGAATTCGTTGCCAACCGTGCCACACAACAGTAACACGAACTCTACAAAAACTTTCTCGTAAAGCAGAACGTCACTGGAGTAAATCTTGTGCCTCTAATGATTTCATCACATATACTGATATCTACCACTCCTATAGAAATGCTCTGGACACTGCAAAAAAACATACTTCCAATCTCTCATCTATGCTCAGGCTTCTAACCCCAAACGCCTCTTTAACACGTTTAACTCTCTTCTGAATCCTCCTGCCCTAAATCCTCCAACTAACATCAGTGCACAGGATCTTGCTTCCTATTTCAAGGACAAAATTGATAAGATTGATAAGATCAGGCTTGAAATGGTATCATCTCCCTTGACAAGCAATTGGCTCAATTCCTTTGTAGCACCCTCTGACCCTCTCTCTTCATTTGATCCCACAAATGAAGAGGAAGTTTCTACTCTCTTCTCATCTTCCTACTCTACCTTCTGTCCTCTTGATCCCATTCCCTCACAAATTGTTATGTCCCTGTCTCCTGTGCTCATTCTCCCTCTAACTAAAATCTGTAATCTATCTCTTTCTACTGGTATTTTTCCATCACTATTCAAGCATGCAGTGATTACTCCCTTTTTTAAAAAACAGAATTCTGACCCCAACTCTCTCGTAAATTACCGCCCCATCTCCCAACTCCCATGCCCCTCCAAGCTTCTCGAGATAATTGCCTACACTCGCCTCACACACTTTCTTACAGCAAACAACCTATTGGATCCTCTTCAGTCAGGCTTTCACTCTCAACACTCCACAGAGACTGCGCTGACCAAGGTTGTCAATGATTTGATCACAGCAAAAAATAACAACCATTACTCTCTTCTAATTCTCCTGGATCTCTCTGATGCATTGGACACTGTTGACCACTCTCTCCTCATACAAACGCTACAATCCCTAGGTCTTGAAGGCACTGTCCTATCCTGGTTCTCATCCTACCTATCTAATCGCTCTTTCAGTGTTAATTCCTCTGGATCCACCTCTGCTCCGCTTCCCCTATCAGTTGGAGTACCACAAGGCTCAGTCCTAGGTCCTCTGCTATTCTCTATCTACACCACTTCTCTTGGAAAACTAATAAGCTCCTTTGGATTTCAGTATCATATCTATGCGGATAATACACAAATTTATCTATCCTCTCCAGATCTTTCACCATGTGTGTTGTCTCACGTTACTGACTGTCTTTCTGCCATTTCATCTTGGATGTCTTCTCGCCAACTCAAACTCAATCTTTCAAAAACTTAATTAATAATATTCCCACCCAAAAACAGAAGCTTCCTGCCTGACATTTCTATTTCTGTTGATAACATGACCATAAATCCCACCCTGCAAGCTCGCTGCCTAGGTGTAATCCTTGATTCACAACTGTCATTTATTCCCCACATCAACTCTATATCTAAATCATGTTACATACACCTAAAGAACATTTCCAGAATACGCACATATCTGACACAAGACACCGCAAAAACATTGGACTGGAGTACCCGGAGGAAACTCCCGCAAACACCGGGAGAACATATAAGGATTCCACACAGATAGGGCTATGGTTGATTTTGAACCAATCCCTTATGACACAGATAACTCTCACCCATCCTCAAGAACAGTGGTCGTCTCTCTTCTCATCTGCACACACCACACCCAACTTGTTACCACCTACGTTTATTTAACTACAGAACATAATTACAAAAACAGACATAGGGCAAGAAAACATCAGAGAGAATTGTTCTCAGCCAATACACTGGTCAATTCCTTAAAACCCAAACTAATGTAACAAAGGTGATCAGGTACTTTCACTATGAGAAAATCCCTGGGTTTCAGCAGACCATGGGACACTGTCCCAAACCAATAGACTTGAGGTGGGACTGTGAGTTTGCCGGTATGTTGTCATTTACACATTTAAGAGCAGGTAAAGCCATTATTTGTCAAAAATATATATTAAAGGTTTTGTACTAATGGTGATTTACTTAAATATATCCACCATGCTCTCTTTCACTCCTCTGTTGCAATGTTAGGAGGGAGGTGCTCCTCTATCTGAGCGAGCAGGTCTAAGTCACAGGTCTGGAGGATTTCAGTGTCCTGTGTAGATTAATTTATTTATACACGGGAGCAGGTCCAGTTATGTCACATGATTAGCTTTTGAACTGTAAGAGATCCCATCAGGACACTGTAGTATATATGTGGGAGGAGCTTCAGCTGTCTGTACTGGAGCGGGGGAGGTAATACTATATTTATCATCAGAACTACTGTGGGAGGTCTGGGCAACACCGAATAATGGTTCATATAACAAGATGTCACTTTTGGGGCTTAGAGCCCCGTTAAGTATATTGTTGCTAAAATATAATGAGCAGAAAATTGTGCAAAACAGTCATATTAAATAATTATCAGCAATTAGAATAATAATTGGTAAAACACAATATATTAGCAGAGGTGATTGACAGCCCAATGCTTTGTGGCCCAGTTTATAGTTTAGGATCCTCTGGTATAGGTGCTACAGAGGGTTTAACAAGGACAAGCCGTGTATTGTACCTTGTTCATTCACCGTGGTAATAACACAGTGAGGAATGACCCTGTACTACAGGAAATATGGCCTATGTCTCTGTATATGGGCATGGTGGGCACAAGCCTTTTACATTATCCCTATTACTCATACAGTATTTACATGCTTCATTTTGAATATAAGTTTTATGTTACTATCACTGACATTATCCAGCTGTGTTACTAATTATTATCCCATTTTCCCTCTTTCTTTCACATAGTTCTTCCTTTTAAATGGTCCTGACCATTCAGCAAACTCGGACATCTCCAGAACGTCATACAGAGGATCCGATGGTTAAAACACAAGGAGAGGAATTTCCAACACACTAAAGGGCTCATGTACTGACAATGAGGCTCATTAAGAGCTTTCACTGCGTGATTTACGGGAGACTATGTCCATAATGTAATATAACTGACTTGCGCCTCCTGCTGTCTGGAGTGGCTGAAGGATGGATAGAAGGGTCCTGTATGCAGAATCCACCATAGGAGTGTTCATGTACTGATTGTGGGTGCTTAACCCCTGGAGAACAGGCCATGCTGGTGAAGATGGCCATCAGCATGGATCTTTGCAAAAAAAGGTTTTAATAAATGTCTTTCACCCCTCCGCCCCCCAAGTCATTTAATCACCAGCACTCATAACGTGGGCTGAGTTCCCCTGGACATGTTCGGATGTGGCACTGTTTACAGTAAGCCCTGGCAGCCATAAGCTGGTGGTTGTAGAACTACATGGGGTCACGGCAATTTTTGACACTCATTTCATCTATTGAAATCTGAACTGTATAGCGAAACGGAGGGAAGGAGCGCTACTGAGGATGAAAGGGTGAAGGTGGAGAGGAAGGGGTGTGTTGCACCTGTACCTATTATTTTATTATCACATGTACAACTTATAGGAAGAGAATCCTTGTATTATAGCAGCTCTTGCCTACCAAGAGTCGAGCGCAGTCCTGTACCCCTCCGATTCCCACCTGAGGGTGACCCATTGTCTTCAGCCCTTCCCATGGGAATACGTCAAGATTAAAACCTCACTACATTTCTCTTTTGCTTTCTCTTTACTTTGCAGAACAACTGTTCTCTTATATTTTAAATTGAATTTCACTTTATACCTCTCCCTGTCACAATTTTTCACCCCCCAAAAATCTTGCAACCCCCTCAAAGCATTGCACCCTAGGACAATAAGACTCTACTTCTAGCCGTGTTTGTCTGAAATAACAATTGTTTTCTGCCAATTTGGCGTGGGTCTTTCCATTAATAATCTTTAGGCTGGAGATTTTAAACCAAAGTATAAAACATATAATTAGGGACAGAGGCACAGTGAAGAAATCCTTGTAATGGAAGATCGATGTTTTGCATCATTCAGGGTCAGTGTGAATGTTACTTTAATGAAGAGATTTGATCAAACCTCAGGTTTTTGTGGCGTTTTGATATGAGATTTGTAATTTAAGAGATTTAAAAAAGAGTAAACCGCACCAGGGGCAGACGCAGGATTTTTAAATATAAATTTAAAAATATATATATATATATATATATATATATATATAGGATCGGTAACGCATGCGCAGCAGCTCCATTTCGGCGACGCTGAATTATAAAGCAGCCGCGGCGCTGTCAAAGGAGCGTCCACGGCGATGCTGTATTGACCACCGCGGACTCTTCTTTGACAAAGCTGCGGCTGCTGTACAGTACATTGCTGTGTATGGGCACTGTTTAGTGTCCGTTCTTTGCGGGGGGAGGGGTTTCTGTAGAACCAGAAACCCCCCCTGCGCACATCAAAGCACATGGTTTAAAACCCCCAATTTTTAGAAATACAAACTGCTCCATGTATTAACTACATTGCAAACCAGATTTTATGAAAAATAAAATAAAATAGAGAGAGACATGGTTCACCCACACACTGTTTGAGCTTCCCTGTCAGAAATGGGAAAAATTGCATAATTAAAGTTTTAAAATAAACATCCCTTACATTCTAGCCCAGCCTACTCAGCTAAGGGGCCTGTCCTCTAGGGCACAGCACCGGTCCCCTACTTATACCTCTGGCTGAGGTGCACATGTGTTAAAAAGTAAAAATCTGCCAGTCTGCACTGACAGCACATGGCTGTAATTTATAAAACTACAAGCACCAGCATGCACATGGGTATCACTGCCACATGGGCTGCATTAATAATTAAATTTTTGTTGCCCCATAATTTGAATTCTAATGTTGGGTCTTGAATAAATACTGAAATCTTCTTTTCTTCATTCGATGTAATTCATATGGATAATAAAGAATAAACCTGATGGACAAAACGAAGCGCTCACAAGGAGCACCAGACGCAAAATGAGTTCATCTCCACTGAATCAGCCGACTTAATAGCCGGCTGGAGTGATCTCTTACACCACTCAGCCAATCACGGATAAGGAATTGGACCCAATCGTCTGCCTGGCTATTATGTAAGCAGGCTCACCGGACATTAACTAATTTTGCATTGGGTGCTCCTCTAGAATTGTTTGTTTCATCCTCAGGAGGGGGGGAGGGGTTATTAACCCATATAGATGATGTCTGACCACGAGAAGAAGATTTCAGATAAGCGTTTATCAGGGACCCAATAATAGAATTCAAATTATTTAAGCGATACAAATGTAACTATTTTCTCATTAGGGGGCACAATTATTATTATCTCCTAATGCAGCACAATTAATTATTTATTTTCTCCTGAGGGGACACAATTAATTATTTAACACAAATTAATACAAATAATTCTTGTAATCTCTAACATGACATGACCCTTTGATATAAATATAGAGTGTGCTAATGTATTAGACAGAATCCAAATACATAAGCTTTAAATAGGGGACCACCAATTTCAGCATCAGAAAAACAGGACGGTCTGTAACACAGATTACAGCAGGCACATTTTAAAACAAATGCAAAATTCTAAAATCTTCAAAGTGTTAACACATTAATAATATTGGTTGTATTAATTGTATTATTAGTATTATTATTCCATATGCATATTTTAATATTATAATTACAGTGATTCATCACTTCTACAGCACATTACTTTTTTCTTAAATAATTGTTATATTAATTGTTACATTATTTATATTAGATTTAATATACTGTATATTCACCTATCAGCTCTGTAACATATGCTGTATGACTAAAAAAGAATGACCAACTGTCATTACCAGAGTCCGCCAGCTGGTGGCAGTCTGTCTCTACCAAATATATTTTTTACTTTATTTTCTCCAGCGAGTTGAACAACTGATGAAGTAAAATTTTAAAGGCAAAATATACATTTAGCATATAATGTATCGGATTAATTGAAATCTAGATCACACGGTCTGAACAAAAATGCAAACGTTTTGAAAGTTTGATACTTTCCTTAATGAATCAGGCTCTATGAGTCTGCAATTATGTGTCTATAATCTGACCTTCATCATCATCATCATCATCATCATCATTTATTTATATAGCGCCACTGACTCCGCAGCGCTGTACAGAGAACTCATTCACATCTGTCCCTGCCCCATTGGAGCTTACAGTCTAAATTCCCTAATATAGACACACACTCACACACATAGAGAGGGAGACAGACAGACAGGTAGAGACTAGGGTCAATTTTGATAGCAACCAATTAACCTACTAGTATGTTTTTGGAGTGTGGGAGGAAACCGGAGCACCCAGAGGAAACCCACGCAATCACAGGGAGAACATACAAACTCCACACAGATAAGGCTGTGGTCGGGAATTGAACTCATGACCCTAGCGCTGTGAGGCAGAAGTGCTACCACTTGCCCTTCACCCTGCTAGACACAGCACAGTGAGCTTAATAAGATAACGGTACTGACTTAGTGATTTCATTCATAGTCCAATCAACAGTTATACCTAAACAGCCAATACAATTAACATTTTATAATATATATTCAGAAAGATTGTACATAATCCCTGTGACTGCAGCGTCGCCCCAATGCGAATCGTTGGTGACCCAGGTCACGAAAGTTAATTTGACATATGGTGGACTATAAATGGTGATTTCCCTGTGTCAACGCCCAGCAGTTAATGTAAAACTCTCTTCAATGTAGTAGAAAGCAATCCATTAGGCAGGGCAGCGAGGCCGCTTAAAGTCCCTCCCTGGGTCTGATGTTATTGGTTTACTAATGCATTTGTATTGGTGCCATGCTCACTTAGATGTATCAACCTTAATTTTTATATCACTTAATGCTGAATGTTACAGACAGGAGATCCCTATTTTTTTTATTCCTGCCCCAATGGTAGACATATGCTGGGGTGTTAAGAGTCTCAGTTTGTAGGAGTAATTCATTGTTTGCAGGAGACTGTGCTCACGGCCTTGAATATAGCAGACAGGAGATAAGCCAACCCCCCCCCCCTGGGGAGTATTCCTGTGTGAAAATGAGAGAATGTAGTAACATCTGTGTAAAGGGAGCATGAGTGGTTAAAACCTTTTGGGGCGTAGTTTTCTGTAATACGTGATTTTTGCTATATAGATGGGGACTTGTAACTAATAAAGCAGAGTTTATTGTACACGCAAACCACGCAGTGTATTTAATTCTCTCCAGCTGATGAGCTCATAACTAATAAACTGATACTTACAGGTGAACAACCTGATTTAGATTCGACAGCATACTGGGATGTTCTTGGTTGTATTATGCTTTTGAAGAATAAAGATTTCTAAAAATAAATAAATAGTACAAAACATAAAACTGTACAATAATATTATGCAATGGCATAATATACAAGTAATAACTATAAATAAATATACTGTGTACTATAAATATACTAGATAAAACATCCCGTACTATATCGAGCCAATTAAATTCACTGTATTTATCTCGTTTTGGGTTTGCTGGTCCCTCGGAGCTTGACCTCAATTCCTTGTCCGTTCCCTCTAACCCCCCCATCCCCTCTTTATTATTATTATTACAATTTATTATGTATTTTTATAGCACAGAGGTATTTTCCCGCTTGGGTATCTGAGGTTCACATCTACAACTTTACTTAGTCCGCAGCAATGACTTTACTGCTTATTTTATGTGTCATTGTTACCTTCATGTATGTACATTATGTCTGTGATGGGTGTGTTTTGTTATATTTGAAAACCTAAATAAAGCTGTTAAAACAAAATCAAAGTGTCATTAAGTCCCACAAGTACAAAAGTGTTTAAAATAGAAAACCAACAGGTCTCCTGTTGTCATAAAGGTCTGGCATATCCATCCCCACTTGGTCCATAAGGATAGACTCTATGCCACACAACCTGGAATAAAGGGGGTCTGTATTATGGGTTTCAGACAAATGTCTATACAAAGCATGTGTGGTATTTTTATTCTTAGAGGCAGATTCAATTCCTAAAAAAATTGTGCAATTTATTGCGACCGCACATTTTTTACCAGTAGTACCGTAAAAATTGACACTCATTTTTGCTCGCACCTCTATGGGGTGCAAAAAATGGGGGCTATTTCTACAAAAAAAAATGCATGAAGTGTCTCTTGGCAGTTTCAGGGGCACATCGGCCAGATTTTTTTAGGAATTGAATCTTAATGTGCTATTGATGTTCTTAGATACTGGACGTTCTTTGAAGAACCTGTCACAAGTCACATGTACAGATTGAAAGGTACGTAGCATATGAAGTTTGGCAAGTGTTGTCGCTTTCATTTAAAAAAGACCATTGCTATTTCCCACCCACTTAACCCTTCAGAGTTTATATATATGTAGATCAATTATGTATATAAAAATATTGTTGGTTTAAACAAAGGGGACCGGTGAGGATCCAGTTTATTATGTATTCTGTTTTCATCACATGTATTTTGTATTGAGTGCTCCTTGTTATTGCATGCTTTGTGTTTCTTTCTGTCAATTTGTGCTTTGTCACAGACAGTGGGTGGGGAAAGCTGCATGCAAGGCATTGTAATTGGGGGAGGATCCAGCAGGGGGCGTGCAGAATCACCCTGAGAATACACCCGCACGATGTGCCAGGTGTGAATAAAGGGTTGTATACACCTATAGGGCTAGTCCCAGCATCGCACGCCGATTTCTTTCCTGCTATGGTTTAATTGGCAAATAAAGCTGTGACCTATTTTGGCCAATGCCTGTCTCCCAATTATTATTTAGCGCCAGACTGCATTGTGCCAGCTGGTCGGCCTATACTCTTTAGTTGTAACTTCTTTTTGGTAATCAGCATTTAAAGTACAATTATTTTTAATGATCAACAAGTGGATTTCAACCAGGAATGTTTGTGCCAACTAGCGGCATTCAGTTTGGTATTAGAATCCACTTCCTTGAAACTGGTTCAAAAAAGAAGTTGTGATTGATCCACTTTAATTACAAAATCAATCATTGGTTTGCAAAATGTGTACATAATTCCTAGGTTGTAGTGATTGGAGTTTAAGTAGTTAATGAAACTATTAAGATGTTTTCTTATCCCCATTCCACATGAAGACCAAGTGGTAAATTTATCAAAACTTCTAAAAAGGAAAAGTGCAGGTGTTGCACATAACAACCAATCAGATTCTAGCTTTCATGTTCTACAATGTACTAGATAAATGACAGCTACAATCTGATTGGTGCCTATTCGTCACGGTAAAGAAGACTGATAACTCGCTTAGAGTTTTGTGAACAAGTCCCGTAAAAAACTTACACTCAATATCTGAACTTTAAACAATAATAATTTCTTAACCTTTTTTTGAAAGGTAATTGAAGATGTTAGGAAAAATGATGGAAATAGTTACATTAACTTATACTGTATAACCAAATACCATTAGCAGTCTAAATCCTGTATATTCTATAATTCTATAATATGTTGGAGATAATGTATATTTCTAACACATTACAATTTCACTTGTCCCTTTAACTATATTGTGTGACTCTTCCTGTACTTTCACTCCATAGATGTATACATGCAGAAGAGAACACGTCATTTGTATAACACACAACTGATTCGGCCGATTGATCGTCGCTGCACATGAAGATATCAGTCTATATTAACCAGTAAGTAGTATGTCTTTGATCTGAAGTTAACATGGAGAAGCAGGTTCTTGGATTTCCTTAATTAACTAAACCAATATATATGTAATAAGGAGTCTTTATCAACAGAATAGTCACTGATTCATTTGTTCGCTATCCTTTTATGTTATACTCCGTAGGCTCCAAATTGGTATCCTGTCTCTTCCACTGTATTAAGTTAACTGTTGTTTTGCATAACCAAACAAATAAATTGTGTGTCTGAAATGGTGAGTTACTTTTAATTGTTAATACAGCTGGCTACTGTAATGTCATTATTTCTTCACTAACGTCATCAGATCAAGAGATTCAGTAGTGTAGTTGAAACAGAAAAATGAATTGTCCACAATAAGTTAAAGTTGGATACAGATGATATGCCCTTCATTTATGGCTTTATATTAAATGAATAAATTCCGTTAGTCAAATTAGTACAAAATAGATAAATATCAGATAGATATGTTAGCATATCAATATTTCTTCCATATAGTGTTAATAGGCACACACTGGGAAGTTCTTTGTGGTATAACTATTTATAATAAGCTATTTATTTATAATTATACAGACATGAAAAACGCACGCAAACACGGGAAGAACATACAAACTCCACACAGATAAGGCCATGGTCGGGAATTGAACTCATGACCCCAGTGCTGTGAGGCAGAAGTGCTAACCACTGAGCCACCGTGCTTATGTCTAATAAATGTCTTACTACAGTGATTCCTAAATACTGTATCAGGACACTTGGATGAATATGTAACAAGATCCACAGTGACCCAGAGAGGAAAACTCTATATTTACTAAACCTTCTAAAAAAAATATATATAAAAGTGGAGATGTTGCCCATAGCAACCAATCAGATGCTAGCTATCATTTTATAGAATGTACTAGATAAATGACAGTCAGAATCTGATTGGTTTCTACAGCCAACACATGAATTTTCCTTTTTAGAATGTTTGCTAAATCTAATAAATCAAGGAGATGTAATATGGATTAGTTGTAAAATATAGTTTAGCTGGAAATGAAAAAGATCCCCTGGGATTCACTTTAATATTCAAACATGCTCATATCTAGTGATTATTCTGCTGTCATTCCTTTACAAAAGTGGCTTCAAATATCACAACACATACGTTATTGTAACACACTATTGTTAAAATATTGAAATATAAATAAAACACAAAATGATAAATAAATAGCAGTATGTTTGTTTTCAGTGTTCTGCAGCTAATCTGTGTCATTTGCAACTAAAATATAGTTCATTTGTCATCCACACGTCTAAGATAGTAACACGTTAATGTGTTGTAACAAACTGGATGTGAATCTTTCCTACCTGAAGAATACAGATACTCAGCTTGTGTGTATACAGCTCTGAATAAGGCAACAGGAAAAGTTGCATATTCAATAAACCTCCTGCAGTAACTAAGGTCTGCAGCTCACTCATTGGGAGACCTTCATCCACATTTCATGCTGGTCTCCCTTCTCCCCCTCCTCAGTATGGATGCAGTACGCCTGTCCATGAGATAGGGGCTTGCATTCCTGCACCACTTACATCTCTGGAGGGTGGTCTGCCAGTAGGAGGAGACACGGCTATGTAAATGGATGTGGTGTGACTGGCAAGCTCCTGTAGTACGTTTTGGGAGGCCCTGGTCACCTCTGTTTATTTTTGTATTACCATGTCCTCCCTGCTCTTCATCCTGCTGCTGCTGATGGTGACAGCTGTCTGTGAGTATGGCTGTCAGATGATGACACAACGTGCGGGATGCAATCATTCTCCAGCCAACACCAGCTGTAGTTCTGAGCTGCAGCATTTGTCCTTGTGCTATTGTGCTGTAGTATTTGCATGCAGACTGTTTTCAGAATGAGATAGTTACAGAGCGCTGGAGCATCAGCAACATCTCTCTCCAGAGGCATCTGTCACTGTGTATCACAATGTAATCCAACGTGTGTGTGTCTATACTACACATCTGTGTGTGTGTGTCTATACTACACATCTGTGTGTGTCTATACTACACATCTGTGTGTGTGTGTGTGTGTGTGTGTGTGTGTGTGTGTGTGTGTGTGTGTCTATACTACACATCTGTGTGTGTGTGTGTGTGTGTGTGTGTGTC
This sequence comes from Mixophyes fleayi, assembly GCF_038048845.1. Lineage (NCBI taxonomy): Eukaryota > Metazoa > Chordata > Amphibia > Anura > Limnodynastidae > Mixophyes > Mixophyes fleayi. Next base: position 12,116,489 of record NC_134408.1, read on the forward strand.
TATACTACACATCTGTGTGTGTGTGTGTGTGTGTCTATACTACACATCTGTGTGTGTGTGTGTGTCTATACTACACATCTGTGTGTGTCTATACTACACATCTGTGTGTGTGTGTGTGTGTGTGTGTGTGTGTGTGTGTGTGTGTGTGTGTGTGTGTCTATACTACACATCTGTGTGTGTGTGTGTGTCTATACTGCACATCTGTGTGGGTCTCTATACCACACATCTGTGTGTGTGTGTCTATACTACACATCTGTGTGTGTCTCTATACCACACATCTGTCTGTGTGTGTCTATACTGCACATCTGTGTGTGTCTATATACCACACATCTGTGTGTATGTGTCTATACTACACATCTGTGTGTGTCTATACTACACATCTGTGTGTGTGTCCATACTACACGTCTGTGTGTGTGTGTGTGTGTGTGTGTCTATACTACACATCTGTGTGTCTCTGTACCACACATCTGCGTGCTTGGACCTGTAGCTCTTCAGCTATCTGTCATTCTCATACTGGATTATTATGATAGCATCATTGTGTTGCCCTGTGCTCTTTCCATTTGTTGCTGACAATGTCAGTGGTGTTGTATTTATTCACAGACTGAGTGGGTGAATCTGCTTCCCATAGTTCACCTCTGTTACGTTGTGTCAGATCCACACCAGGAAACCATTCCTGTGGGGATCCCATTAATAAGCCATTCCAGTCATTCAGCAATCCTAAAACGTTTTAATGATTTCTGAGGCCTGGTCGGTTTAAATACCGAACACAAATCAGCGTCTGGCACAGTACAAACTGGGACAAGCTATGAGAGAACAGCACAGCGTTTATCATTCTGTTAGACACCGTGCTGTGTGTGTTCTGTGATAGATGTGTAGTAGCTGCAGCTCTTATATCAATTAGAGGGACTCCAGGAGACAAACCAGGTCTTTACCCCTGGGAGACGCTTGCAGTGTAAGCAGATCGCAAAATAATGTGGATAATATACCCTCCTAGTGTAAAGTTGAAGGAGATTAGAAGCGTAAGTAGTGCAACTCCGAGATGACTTCTAATTAGAGATGCTCAGGCTCGGTTCATCGAGAACTGAACACACCAGGGGGTAAATGTATCAAGCTGAGAGTTTTCCGGTGGGTTTGAAAAGTGGAGATGTTGCCTATAGCAACCAATCAGATTCTAGCTATCATTTTGTAGAATGTTCTAAATAAATGATAGCTAGAATCTGATTGGCTTTTCAAACCCGCCAGAAAACTCTCAGCTTGATACATTTACCCCCCGAACTTAGGTGATCTGAGGGCTTGGTACTGTTGCGTGCCCTCGGAATTGAAAACAAGGCAAAACGTCATAGTGACGTCGTCGGATCTCGGATCTTGCGAGTTTTGAATTCCTTTTTAAGATCCAACATAGCAAAGGGGTGAGAGGGAGGGCGGACCCCCTTTTTCTTTTCTGCTACTGCTGTGTTCCAATGTGTCCTAGATGTGCTAGGAACTGCCGTGTGTTTGTGTCATTGCTCTGTCGCTTACCATCCAGCCAGGTCGCTGCAGTATTTGTCCGAAAGTGTATGAAAATAATATTGTGACCTGTGAGGTGGTCAAAATTGACTGCAAATGACTTGAAATTAGTGTTATTGAGGTTAATAATAATGTAGGATCAAAAAAAGAGCAAAACTATGTGATTTTAGCATATTTTAGGATTTTTTCTAAAAAATACAAAACCAAAATCAAAACACACGAGGGCGGTTTTACCAAAACCCAAACACGAAGCTAATCCAGATCCAAAACCAAAACCAGTTCATGGGGGTCAGTGATCATCTCTACTTCTAATATGATTTCTGTTTTACAGTATGGGGTACATTATAATACACAAGATTAAACACTTCCACAATGTGTCACAAATGACACTCCTACTCACCTAATATAAGTTGTATTTTACCGGAGTGACATCACTACTGTAAAAATATAAGGCTATATATTTCTATATATTCATGTCACTTGCGTGATGCTTTGTCTATGTTCATTGCATGATGGAAGGACCAACAGGACAACAAGATGTGTTTGGGGTCCGTCCAGCGTTTGGAAGCAGTGCAGTGAGTTTAGATCTAGGCCTAGATAATTTGTGGCTCTCCGGGAAACTACAAGTCCCAGCAGACCGGGTTTGGGGTTGGAGAGCCACATGTTTTCCAGGCCTAGTATAGGCAACCAGTAGATCACCGTTCTGAGTTCCACTCACACTGTCTTCACTTCCTGGTGACCACCTGTGAGCAAAGCCCCTAACAGTGACATTATCCAGATTTGTATGTCTGTCTCTTTAAGGCCAGATCACCTTTTTGCTATCAATCTTCATCATATGCTCCCAAGTTTTCTAGACGGGGAATGTTGGGGGAAAATATTTTTTTGTAGGATTTACCCTTTAAATATTTTTTTAAATGTATCCTTTTTATAACACTAGTTAAGTATTTCTGTTTTGCACTAATTAATTAAACAAAAAAAGCACTGCTTACAGTCTGTCAGGCATCCCGTGAAGATGCAGCAGATGAGCCAGTGGTTTCGGTGCACAGTAAGTTGTAAATACTGCACTATAAGCAACTGACCGCTACACTAGAACTTACAGCCCAATGTCTGTGCCCCTCAGGTGCCCAGCTGCAGGTCACTACCTCCCCTGTTCCTGTGGTTACTGAGACCGAAGCCACCGCCATCCTACAGTGCAAGTTCACTTCAGGAGTGACCCCGGTGGATCCTGCCCAGGTGCACGTGGTTTGGAAGAATGAAGGGAAGAAAGTCTTATCATACGTGGACAAGATCATCGCTTTCAGACCCGGGGCCGAGATCACGGAGGAGCTCCTGGCACAGGGAGACGCGTCGCTGTCTCTCCCTAATGTCACACAGGAGGATGCCGGCCTGTACTCCTGTAATATCCGACTGGCGTCCGAACAGGGGACGCAGAGTATCACCTTGATTGTTAAAGGTGAGAGTCACGTGTCTATCTGATGAAATAGGGTATTGTGTCTCATAAAGTTATAATGCTTCCATTAAATCCCAGAAAGCAATTTATGTTCTGTTTTTCTATATCTGAGAAACCTCAGGGCCTATTTCTCACATACTTGCCAAATTTTCCTCGTTGGCTTCACAGAGATCCTGGGGGAGGTGGGCGTTCGGGGGCGGAGCTTGATGAATCATCATTTTGGCCTCGTCCCCTAAATGATTGTCACAATTTTGGCCAATTACAGGAGGGGGTGGGGTTAAGATTATGTGATATTTGCATAATTAAACACCGCCCCCACCACTTATCTTTTGGGGGGGCGAGAACCGGGAGGTTGCCCTTCTCTTCCGGGAGGTCTCCCAGAGAGTAGGCAACTGTGCGTTAAATATGCTCTGTAAACCGAGCCCACCTGAACTTAGGGGATCCGAGTAGGCTGGCGAGCCGGCATGGTACTTTGGCGCTTCCTCGGATCTGAATCGAGGCAAAACTTCATCGTTGCGGATCTCGCGGGTTTTGGTTTCCTCAAATACCTCCCCTCCCCAGGAGATCAAGCACCATTTCTCACACAGAAACAGGGGTAGCAGTGTTCTTGTCGCTCTCCATTCTCTAGTGACATTGCTCAGTGGCATTGCTCACACAGAAACAGGGTTAGCAGTGTTCTTGTCACTCTCCATTCTCCAGCAACATTGCTCAGTGCCGTTGCTCACACAGAAACAGGAGGGGTAGCAGTGTTCTTGTCACTCCCCAGTCTCCAGTGCCATTGCTCAGTGCCATTGCTGATACAGAAACAGGAGGGGTAGCAGTGTTCTTGTCACTTAACAAAAATTGACTGGAAATGACTGGAAATCAATGTTATTAAGGTTAATAATAATATAAAAAAAAAAGAGCCAAATTATGTGATTTTAAAAAGAAAATAGGGATTTTAGAAAAAAAATAGGGATCCAAAACCAAAACACACGAGGGCGGTTTTGCCAAAACCAAAACACAAAGTTAATTCAGATCAAAAACCAAAACCAAAACATGGGGGTCAGTGAACATCTCTAGTATATAGATGTATGCTTTATTCTCAACAGGCTTATCCACTTAACTCATGTCTTGTCCTCAGATCACCACCACATGAGTGTGGACGGAACCACGGTGATCATGAACCAGTCTAACGAATTACGTTGCTCAGCCAGCAACCTGTCGTCTGCTGAAGTGATGTTCCAGTGGGTGAAAAACGGAGTGGTCCTCAGCACCTCGGCGCCACATGTGCTGGAAGGGACTATAAGTCAAGGATTTCAAGTTCAAAGCTCCTTCTGCTTTACTCCTGTCCTCGGGGACGATAAGGCTCGTTACTCCTGCCAAGTTATGCAAAAGATATTTCCTCACACACTCAAGAAAACATTCCATCTGACCTTCGGAGGTGAGTCCTCAGCTGCTTCGGTGGGCCTTGTAACCCATAATATATACCTGTGAGACTGTTGACTTGATTCATGAAAGACAATAGTATGTGTTCTCATACTCTACATTTAAAAAAAAGCTAATAGATCAGTACTAATGCTCGGAGAGTTGATATGAGGAATATTGTGTATATTACTGTATATTATAAGGATATTCTAATCCCCAAGGAGTACCATGACCATTTAAATGTATGAGACATAGGCTGAGTGCAGGTCATGGAACTACGGATGACTTCTATCATCCTCGTTACCGAAACAGCACTAGTTATCTCTTATAACACTGCTATCCTATTATTAAAATGCTTGAAATATTATGGAACGTATAGGAATGAAGATATTCTTTAATATTTGGCAAGATTAAATCTATAAAAACAGGACAGCATTCAGCTGGTCTCCTGCACCATAGTTTTTAAGACAAGGTCAAATTTATAATATTTGTAGTCACGGGTTTGAATTACAAAAGTTTTGTACATTTCTCTGGGTTTCTCAACCATTTGTCGAAGTAACAACAAAGAACATTTCCATCGAATTGTCTTCCAGTTCGGCCAGAGGTCTCCTTCTACCTATCAGACAAAGGTCAAAAGATTTCCTCCTTAATCTGCCTGGCGTCAGGGTTCTACCCCGATGATCTCAGCCTTGCAATAAAAAGAGATGGCCAGCTCCTAGGGTACAGAACCAATAAATGGAGGAACACCAATGGCACCTACACCCTTGAGGCTACTTACCGGACCAATGTGACATACTCGGATAGCAATGTCGACTACTCTTGTACTGTCTACCACCCTACGGTTCCTGGGGGTTCAACAGAGAGGCTGAGGTTCTTGGGTAAGTTAACTGGTTCTGGGAAAACCTTTTATGTTAATAAGACAGTTAAAAGTAATAAAGAGCCTTCTTTAGATTCGGATGTATCTCCATGAGCATCTAAATGAATATTAAATGTACATAGACTTGACCGTATCTTAGACTTGTGGAGACTTGGGGAGAGGTGGAATAGGGTCGGGCAAGCATTTGATGACGGACAAGCTAATGAGTCTTGGTCGTATCTCCAGATACGCTTTGTTGGAGGTGTATCTTTTGCAGGTACGGAAGCCTGTGGTAAAGATACGTAGTGATGATGATGATGACTATTAGCAGCGCTATCTAGCCACTTGTGATTGGTTGTTTGCGTATTGAGCCATCCAGCTGATATTACTTAATTCTTTAGTTTTATGGTTGTATTATGTGGATTTCTTATTTGTCATTTCCATTTGTCCTACTGCAGGAAAGTAGAATCCCATGGGGTTTATAAAGCGGTAAATGTTGGATGTGGATGTTTTTGTATTTAACTAAATTTTATATGGAAAATGTGATTCTTCTTTCCTTATTATACTATATTGTGTACTGTAGTATAATCCGGGGGATAGGTACTATCTCCAGGGGAAGATGCGATGAACAGCAGCAGTAAACCACACCAGTCCAGAGGTTTCAGGATGACAGACACAGCTAGTTTTATTCACCAGCTTGCAAACAAAACAACACATAAACAAAATCCTATCCGTCTGGCTACTATCTAATACATTTTATCAAGACCCTCTCTCAGGTGTTGGACCTTGTGTCCAAATACACAGTCAACATATTATTGCTCAACACAGCAGAGTCTCTCAGGAGGCAACTCACCCCCTCCCAGGTCTGAGACAATCACTGCATCTTCTAGCTGCCTTTTCACAGGCACATCACAGGTGCATCTCTTGATCAGTCTGTTTAGAGACTGGCAGACCAGAAGACCCGGACTGGGCCTTACGTATGGAGCCCATCCTTCTCTTTCTCCATACATAACCCTTACCATGTTTTGTTAGCGCAGGGAAATACCCTGTGGGAAGCTTTACACACACATCTACACATTCTCCCTGGTGTTTTAACGTACACAATGCTGGAAGTCTGGGACACATACCTCTGCCATTTAGCCTCCTTCCAGTGACTCTGTCACAGTACATATAGGGTAATGGGACTGTTGCATTTATATCTAAGACTGTTAAGCTGCATTTCTACGTAGGGTGTAAGTGTGTGCTACTGCTGTGTGATACGTCAACTCAACATACACACTTAAGTTTTTGTGGCAAAATTTTGACCTGTACATTCGAAACAAAAAATGAGTCCAACTCTATATGACCTCAAAGTCAACATGCAAAACATTGTTTTAGCTTTCTTAAATTCTCCCTGGCCTTCCTTATTTGAGTTTTTATTACTAATGAAGTCTATTTTTTTTACCCTACCACTTATTCCACCTTGCACACTATACACCCCCAAAAATCCCGGCACACTGCTGTTAGCCAGCAACAAAGTATATTTGAGTTCCCTTTCGATCACCTGCTGTTACTTACAAATTGATTGTGCCCCTGGACAGCCCCCTCTGTCCAGTTGTCTCTCTTCTATCTGCGGCTTGTGATTAACATTGGTCAGGGGTGGTACTGTGCATTGCCGAGCACCATAGCAAAATTTGGGTAGGGGCCTGGAGATGCTGTTCTTTTCTCACTTCCCCGCACCCCCACCTCTGCTCTCAGTGAAGCAGAGCAGAGGTCTTTTCTGAGTGTACGAGGTCAAACACACACTACTCAGAAGAGGCTTCTGCTCTGTTGTTTTGAGGGGTATTTGGGGGGAAAGTGGTGCTGTGGGGGGGGGGGAGCAACCTGGCATTGCAGAGCCCACCTCACCTCTGGGCCTTGTAGCTGCTGAACTCCCTATAGTTCCCCCCTTGGATCGCACGCCGTGTCAACACCTGGACACGGCTTACATTATAAGATACAGAGCGTAGACAAGCTTGTGTGGCGTGTGGACAGTAACAAACCCCCAAATATGTCCGGGCACAATACATTTGTGCAAATGAGCCTAGTATACACTTGTGCATAATAGGGAACATACTGGTTTTTGGAACTGCACCCAGGACTATTTTGCAGCATTGCAGGTTCATCTGAAAACATGCATGGTTAAAAGAGCACAAAACATCATTGTGCAGCCCACTCCGCCACCACTTTAGGACCACGCCCTTCATTCATTTCTAGTTTTTTTCCTAAAATATTATTATTATTATTATTATCCTTTATTTGTTGGGCGCCACAAGGTTTCCGCAGCGCTGTACACAGTACAAACAGTAGTACAAAAAAGGGTGACAAAGTACAGAACAATAAACACAAAGTACCAATGCTTCAGGAACTCCAGGAAGACATATGGAGTAAAGACAGAGCGGAAGAACCGGTATGGAGACAGGAGGGGAGGGGGCCCTGCTCATAAGAGCTTACATCCATAAATACCTTGTAATTATTATTATTATTTATTTATATAGCGCCACTAATTCCGCAGCGCTGTACAGAGAACTCACTCATACCAGTCCCTGCCCCATTGGAGCTTACAGTCTAAATTCCCTAACATACAGACAGAGAGAGACTAGGGTCAATTTGTTAGCAGCCAATTAACCTACCAGTATGTTTTTGGCGTGTGGGAGGAAACCGGAGCACCCAGAGGTAACCAATGCAAACACAGGGAGAACATACAAACTCCACACAGATAAGGCCATGGTTGGGAATTGAACTTATGACCCCAGTGCTGTAAGGCAGAAGTTCTAACCACTGAGCCACCGTGCTGTCCGTATAATAACTGTGCCCTGCAACGCAAAATCTAACTTGTGCATGTGTTACCAGACAAAGTATGTTAAGTCTACCAGCATTCACTATTATTACTATTATTATTATTATTATTAATAAATTTAACATTGCATAAACGTTTGGTCCTTTTGCAGATACAAAGCATATTTTATTTGACTGCTTTAATTGTCAAGAGGGCAGTATGTTGGTGCATGTATGTGAAATTTTTAACCATTGTCTGTCTGTCCTTGCAGTTGACACTTATGTACCAAAAGCATTATGGATTACAGCGATTTCTGGCTTTTTACTGGTAATCGGAATTCAAATTTTCTGCAAACAAGGTAAGGCACGGAAATCAAAAAGTGAGACAATAATGGGTTTATCCAGTTTATTCCTACATGTAGCCTACAGGCAGTGTAGGCAGCAGTTATAAGGGCATCACTAAAATCATCTCACTAGGAATTAGTGATGTCACACACTACGCTTCAGTGATGTCACCGGCTCTTATTGAACTGACTGTATGGTTAACTATTGGTTCGTGCCATGCCTGTGCCTCTACAGGTAAATAAACTACAAGCCCCAGCAACCTTTGCCAGCCGTTAACCAGCTGATAATCAGCCCATAGCTGGCAAAGCATGCTGGGACTGTAGTTTCATATCACCTGAAGAGCCACAGGTTGGCTAGGCCTGGTTAAGGCCATACAATGGCTTCAGTGTGGGTAGATGACGGGTGAGCGTTAAGAAATGTATTGGGACAGATTGAGCAGAGATTTGACAAAGTTAAGGTTAATTTTAAAAGGGGGATAGTGCAAGCTCAATGCTGGAGTGTAGAGATGAGTAAGGCAGAGGGGTGCAACATGTGGGTCGGAGACTCAGAACATGTTTTTGGGGTCCTCTGACAGATATGCCGTACAATCTACTGGAACGTGGCACTTTTGGAGTTCTAGAATAATGCCACACAGAGATTTGGGCATACTTGCCAACTTTTATAACGTCCCCTCCTAGAGACCCTGGGGACAAGGCCTATTAGGTGAATCGTTTCATTAAGCCTGACCCCCCTCCCCGGATCCGGTAGGGTGTCTGGGATGAAATTCAGGAGCTTTCTGGAAATTCCAGTAGGGTAGACAAGTATGGATTTGGGGTGTCAGAATAATGTAAAAATGACACAAGGGGTCCTACATTAAAAAAAATGTCTGCGCTCTTCAGGATTACATTATTTACCATCAATGCAGTGGCAAATCCGGGATTTGTAGATAATTTCAAGTATTTCAATTAATTCTGTAGGAAATGTGTCAGTGTGTAGATCCTGTTTCCCCTGGGACCGTGGGAAAATGCCAGCTAACAGTATCATTTTTTTTCTCCGTGCCCTTGTAGTGACTGATGTGTCGATGTGCAAGGACTGGACTGAGGGTAGTATCGCCGTCCTGAAGTGCAACATCGCAGGCCGGTACCCCAAGACCATCACTGCAGTGTGGCTGGTCCGACAAGGGGAGAAGGAGATCGAGATAAAGGAGAGAGGGTCCCTCCACTCAGCCGGGGACTACAGAGAGCTGCAGGAGCAGGACTCTTACACCTGTTGGAACATCCTGAAGAGCACATTTGTGGGTGGAATCCGCCACTCGCTTTGCTCCATCCTCTGCTTCCAGGTGCGCAAGGAGCAGCACGAAGGGGCGGAGTTTATCTGCCGCTTCATGAAAGCCGGCAAAATTCTACAGGAGAAAAAATATTCTGGAACTGTACTTGGTAAGAAAAGAAGAGGAACAGGTCAAGGGAAGAAATTGTTCTTCTTAATGTTTTACTTCTATCATCATCATCACCATTTATTTATATAGCGCCACTGATTCCGTAGCGCTGTACAGAGAACTCATTCACATCAGGCCCTGCCCCATTGGAGCTTACAGTCTAAGTCCCCTAACACACACACACAGACTAGGGTCAATTTTTGATAGCAGCCAATTAACCTACCAGTATATTTTTGGAGTGTGGGAGGAAACCGGAGCACCTGGAGGAAACCCATGCAAACACGGGGAGAACATACAAACTCCACACAGATAAGGCCATGGTTGGGAACTGAACTCATGACCCCAGTGCTGTGAGGCAGAGGTGGTAACCACTGAGCCACCGTGCTGCCCCTATGTTTCTGATTTTCCCTCTATCAGTACAAGTGACTCCCAAATGAACAAGCACCTGGTAACATTCACTAATATATGCGTAAAATTCCATCCGTTCAAAGCCATTTAGGAAATAGCAAAAGTATAACTCCCATGGGAAAATGCTGTTTGCACCTGGTTCTTTTTGCAAATAAAAATTGTGTCATCCACTGTTGTGCAAAATGTAGGATGTTCTAATGGGAGAAGCAGGGTAGGATGGGGCTAAATACAGGTGTACGCCATGTATTTACCCACATGACAAAAAAATAGATTTTGTTCTGTGGGACAGGTTATTTAAATAAGTTTCCAGGGGTGGGGAACATTTAGCTGGTGTTCCTGGTTTTGTGGGGTCTGCAGAGGATTTTTCCCTGCACACTTCCAGTTTTACCATGCGGTTTGGTCTAGACTGCATGTAATCAACTAATATGTTTATATCAATTATATGCATTACACAGATTAGAATAACTTATAATGTATATAAGTGTATAGCAAATTCTGTTGTATCAATAAACTATTTTTCATGTAAGATAATTATAATAAGGATGTGTATGGTTAAACTATGAATATTATGGTTTTTGACAGATTTTTTTTTCAGGCTGAAAGTGGGGAATTAATTGATCTGTAATGTTTGCGCTGTAATGTTTATTTTTGGATTGATCGATAGTTGTGTAAATTCTGATTATCAATGGGAAACCTTATACGTCAATCTGACCCAGAAATGATCCATAACAGTTTGTTTTTCTTACTTCTACCGTTATTTTTCTCGCCAGATAATTACGGGTTCTACTCTGTGTCTGAAGTTTGTGTCCCTGAGATGTGTAACGAGGGGGAGAAGTTAACCCTCAGCTGCGCCATGAAGGGGAACGTCCCCCGTGACATCAGATTTATGTGGGAGAAATGCTTGAACGAGGAGCGGACGGTGATCTTAAAGGATCAGGACATCAGTTACCAGGTCACGGAGAACAAGTCGCCCGGGCAGATCTGCTCCTTCCTCACCTTCTGCCCAACGTGTGAGGATTCCGGAGCCGTGTTTACCTGTTCCTTCACCGAGAACGAGGGCCGGATCCTCGCAGAGAGCAGCTCAAAGCCTCTGAAAGTGGCCGGTAAATACTCTAAATGTCCCATAAGCACTTACATGGGAGGCCCAGATGGATATGGAGGGCTGCTTGATATCATAGCCTGAGTGATGGCACCAAAATGCCTTCAACCTCTTCCATGCTAGGAGTGAATGAGATTTGTAGAGAATATGTCCTACGATATGGTGGTCCCACCACTTTATAGGTGTAATAGGAGACAATGGTCAAACTAAGCGCTAGATTTAGCAAACTGCGGGTTTGGAAAAGTGGAGATGTTGCCTATAGCAACCAATCAGATCCTAGCTTTCATTTATTTAGTGCATTCTACAAAATGACAGCTAGAATCTGATTGGTTGCTATAGGCAACATCTCCACTTTTTCAAACCCGCAGTTTAGTAAATATACCCCTAAGTATCAAATACCTACCTGGTGATTGTAAGCAGGATCACATTATATAAAAGAAAAACATACTTTTTAGTGTGTAAACGGGCTAAAATAATCTAATATCTACCTCATTTAATTGTAAATATAAACTCTAATATTACATTTATTGTGTACAGAAACATTTTTTTTTACTCCAGATGTGTATTATGAAGTGATTTTGACTAGGGTGAGAGCAACTGTTGTGTTCACTGTTCATAAATGGTTACATGTGAGAGATTAAACGGAAGCAGGAGGGGCGGAATAGAACAATATGTAGATTATCAACATTAAAGTGTTAACAGTGGCGCAGAGTGTTTCAGCCCATCCAACTCGTGTGTGCCAATGAATGGGCAGGTCTGAAATAGAAGGCACCAGGGCAATGTGTAGACAATCCGAGCATCTGAGCATTAATATTAGCACATGAGGCAACTGTGACTCCAGTGCGATGCCAATTAAGGGTTAATTACGTGAGCGTTTTTAAAAAAATATTGGCTGCATGCTTGTTCCTATATTAAAATGGCATTTACAATGTAGTTGCATTTTCAAGCTGCTGCGTACAGAATCGTCAATTGTTTGTTGTGTTTTATAACACATCCTTTCAATTTTACTTTTACATTTTTCTTAAGACTAATTAATATAGGCAGCAAAATGTTTGACATATCACACAAAGACAACCCAACTTTAAAAAGAATGCTGCAACCAACCGTACATTTTAATGCTCACCCATGTAAACAGCTCAATAGAAAAAATTATTTAAAACCATGAGAACTGTAGATGCTCGGGCTCGGTTTTCTGAAAATCGAGCCCACCGAACATAGGGGATCGGTACTTTCATGCGTCCTCGGATCTCAATCAAGGCAAAATACCATTGTTGTGTTGTCGGATCTCGCAGGGTTTGGATTCCATAAGTACCTCCCTCCCCAGGAGATCCAGTGCCACTGCTCACACAGAACCAGGGTTAGCAGTGTTCTTGTTACTCTCCATTCTCCAGTGACACTGCTCAGTGCCATTGCTCACACAGAAACAGGGGTAGCAGTGTTCCTGTCACTCTCCATTCTCCAGTGACATTGCTCAGTGCCATTGCTCACACAGAACCAGGGTTAGCAGTGTTCTTGTTACTCTCCATTCTCCAGTGACACTGCTCAGTGCCATTGCTCACACAGAAACAGGGGTAGCAGTGTTCCTGTCACTCTCCAGTCTCCAGTGACATTGCTCAGTACCATTACTCACACAGAAACAGGGATAGCAGTGTTCCTGTCACTCTCCATTCTCCAGTGACATTGCTCAGTGCCATTGCTCACACAGAAACAGGGGTAGCAGTGTTCTTGTCACTCTCCAGTTCCATTGCTCAGTGCCATTGCTCACACAGAAACAGAGGTAGCTGTGTTCTTGTCACTCTCCAGTCTCCAGTGCCATTGCTCAGTGCCATTACTCATACAGAAACAAGAGGGGTAGCAGTGTTCTTGATACTTGACAAAAATTGACTGGAAAGGACTGGAAATTAATGTTATTGAGGTTAATAATAATGTAGGAAGAAAAAAAGAGCCAAATTATGTGATTTTAGAAAAAAGATAGGGATCCAAAAAACGCGAGGGCCAAAAACAAAACACAAAGTTAGTCCAGATCCAAAACACGGGGGTCAGTGAACATCTCTAATGACAACCTTACAAGCACTTAAAGCTGTTTTCAGCGAATGTTGAAAAAAAATACTCTTTTATGAACATACCACCCAATTATTGTGCTTACTACTCTATTAAGACATCTCCTCTTTCTTCTCTGTTTCACATAGATTGAGCGAAACTGGGAAATTGTGATGTCTATAGGAAACAAAATTTGTATTTCTTATTTACTGAACTTCAACAATGTATCTTTATAAGTGTAGCAAAGGCTGATTTGTTTGAATTGTTCAAAACTCTAAAACACACTACCTCCAGTAATTATCCTACAGGAATATAATAACAGCCTATTTATGAAAAACAAAACACTTACATCCGTGTACTCTTGTGTTATGTACAACTGAAACCTGTTCAAAACAATCTCTTCATTGAAAATTTTAACTCGACTATGCTTCGTTTTTGTTGAATAAACTAGTTTGTGTCATTATTGTGGACATATAAGTTGTGATGTTTGTTTACATGTACACATGTGTCGATGTGATTAAATCATTACATCATTTTAATGTATTCAATCATGCATACATATATCAACGTGCAAATGTGTCTGTCTGTTTATTTGCTTCTTTAAGAGATATGTCGATGTGTCTCGCAATGTAGGAAGGATATAGGCTTTATGTAGACGAAACAGAAAGTGGAGGAAATCAGAGCAGAACTATCAGCAACATACATAATGTTATTTTTAATTATTAGTAATCAGTATAACAGATACATCAAGAGTACACAATTATTTTTTTTACATTTTATTCAATATGTTTTATGACATCTAAGACTTTTGTTTACTAGTAAATGTTATATATATGAATGTATGTATTTTTTTATATTTAATTGCATTATATAGGATTTAGGTGGAATTACATGGCATAACCCAATATGTACTTAGATAATTAGGAAAAGTTGGCAATGATGGCATATCTCCCAACTGTCCCAATGTCAGTGCTCTGTCCTGCCCGCGGACATGATTGTGGGTGGGATTGTTGGGGGGAAGGGAGGTATAAAATGAGCAGCCTAGTGCCCCCTTTATGACGTGGCCATGCCCCCTGTCCCACACGGGGAGACCATACAAACTCCTCACAGATAAGGCCATGGTTGGGAATTGAACTCATGACTCCAGTGCTGTAAGGCAGAAGTGCTAACCACTGAGCCACCGTGAGTGGTCCTTTAAAGAGTATCACTGTGATATGTTAATAACTTTTGATGAATCAAATTAAAGAGTTCACAGCCACCTAATATTATTGAGAGCATGGGTCCAGCAAAGTTGACAAAAAAATAATATAGTATATATTATTTAACATATATTAAAAAATGTTTTTGCTAATTGTGGGATTAATAAATTGAAGGTCAGCTAAACCCCCCCAAAATGTTTTACTGTTAAACTCACCCACACTCACGTTCCCACAGACCCAAACACACAAAACACACAACTTATCTGATTTACACTAATAAGCATAGTACATCTATAATTTTTGGTATTTTCTTACAATTATGGTATTTTCAGAAGACCCTTATAGCAGGATATAATATTATTATTAATTACATATATCTTAGATAATAATAATTAAAAATGAATTCATTGATGCAAATTTATTTTCAGATTTTTTTTTTACATTTTATTTCTGCTTGGTTGGCAGTTGAGTGGCGGTTCTTGCTTCCGGTGTTACCTATGAGTGCGCAGACATTTAAGGCTCCCTACAGATAATTTATATTCCAGTACCTCTTACTGAACTATAAAAATTAAGCAAAGATTAATTATGTTTATTTTCTTTTATAGATAGGTACCGCTAGTTGGTCTATATATTTTTTGTGGTACAATTTTTTTTTTAAGCAAATAAGACACAACACAAATCCTCTATTGACATTTGTATGGTCATATTTTAAGCACTTATCACTAAAGGCGTTGAAACACATCTCCCAATCACGCGTCTACACACCATAGATCTGGTACAGCCAATCACTGGTGTTCGCACAATAAGCATGAGGTTTCATCCTTGTAACATATTGGAGTAGTCCAAACAACTACAGTCACTGTATTTACAATATATACAGTGTCAGTCCACCATGGGCTGGTACAGTGCTGTGCTAGATTTGATTGGCTAACACCGCCTGTTGTTGACTTGTCCATTAGGCCATATAAATACAGTACTTCTGCACACAGCATCAATAATGGCCTTAAAGTCACAAGTTGTTTTCCAGTAAGGAAACAAAATGTATTAAAATCTGTAGCTTTATGTAAAGAGGAAGAGATCAGAGATCAGCGTTAATATCACAGGGTGGAGAGATGTTGCCCATAACAGCCAATCAGATTCTAGCTATCATTTTGTAGGCTGTACTAGATAAATGATAGCTAGATTGGTTGCTAAGGGCAACACCTCCACTTTTCCTTTTTAGAAGGTTTGATAAATCCATCCGTTTGTCCAAGACAGACGGGTACTCCTATTATTGGCAACCTGAGGCATAAACTTCTGGAGATGGCAACATGTAGGGGGAAAAAACTTTCTCCTGTAAAAGTGTAAATCAATGGTTTCTAGATGGGTAGATCTAAAAATAATGAAACAATAATTAAAATGACCACCCTACTTGTATATGTATCACCAACAGAGAGACAAAATAACTCCAACAGGGAGAGGGAGACAAAAGAACTCCGACAGGGAGAGGGAGGAAAAAGAACTCCATCGGAGAGGGAGGAAAAGAACTCCGACAGGGAGAGGGAAGCAAAAGAGCTCCGACAGGGAGAGGGAGGCAAAAGAAGTCAGACAGGGAGAGGGAGACAATAGAACTCCAACAGGGAGAGAATAGAACTCAGACAGAGAGAGAGAGAGGCAAAAGAACTCCGACAGGGAGAGGGAGGAAAAAGAATTCCGACAGGGAGAGGGGAAGCAAAAGAGCTCCGACGGGGAGAGGGAGGCAAAAGAAGTCAGACAGGGAGAGGGAGACAATAGAACTCCAACAGGGAGAGGGAGAGAATAGAACTCCGACAGGGAGAGAGAGGCAAAAGAACTCCGACAGGGAGAGGGAGGAAAAAGAACTCAGACAGAGGGAGGGAGGCAAAAGAACTCCGACTGGGAATGGTAGACAAAAGAGCTACGACAGGGAGAGGGAGGCAAAAGAACTCGGACAGGGAGAGGGAGGCAAAAGAAGTCAGACAGGGAGAGGGAGGCAAAAGAAGTCAGACAGGGAGAGGGAGACAAAAGAACTCTGACAGGGAATGGGAGACAAAAGAACTCCGACAGGGAGAGGGAGACAAAAGAACTCCGACAGGGAGAGGGAGGCAAAAGAACTCCGACCGATAGTGTTTAATGTTTGATTTTGTCATCTCACATTTTCCAGAACCAAAGAAGAACAACTGGTCTCGAACATACCAGGACTGGGGCTTCCGGGCATTTGATGAGACAGTGATCACTGAGATGTGAGCTGGATTTCTGGGTAATTCTCAATACCACCCCCCACCCCCATCTTACCTATTTTCTGTTCTGCATTTTGATCTCACCTCCCAGGCATGACAACGCAATATGAATGATCTGTATCGGCGACTGGATCCTTATACTCAAACTTGACCAGCTTGTTACAAACTTAAAACCATGAAGGACATGAAAGCATAACTGGTGGATGGTGTGTGGTCTGTTACAGCTCCACATTGTGTCATTTTGTGTCACAAAACTGGATGTTTGTATATGAAGATGGTCATCACACAGTGACCGATTCTGGTGTTTCTATCGGGACATAACAGTATTTCATCATGTACTGACAAGTCACAGACTGTGGACACAGATGGTACGAAATACAATTATTGGCAGAAGTCGGCACCGTCTATAGACGACATAAAAAGAATTTATATCACGTTCTATCACAATGTGACAAATACTGTACCTAGTCTTGTAGCAATACTGTTTGTGGCATTGTTCATGCCATCACTGCTATTTAATGTATTTATTGAACTTTGTTGAAACAAAATATATAAAGTTATATATAAAATAAAGGATTATAGGAGGTGGGAGAGGCACAAATTGTAATGAAAAAAATGTGATCTTATTTTTCAAGTTTCTAAAATGTGATGAATAAATAAATACACTTGAGTCATCCATAGAAACTAGCAATAGTTAGGTTAGAACAGTAAAAACAAAAAACAATGTAATAGTAAGACTGTGAAGCAGCTATTCTGAAGCACAGATTGTTTTTAGAAAAATGTTTCATTTTTCATGTAACGTAACTGGCATTATTATACCGTCGTTGTTAAAGTTGAATAAAAAAAAGTTCAACATTTTCTGAATTCTAACTGTATTAGTGCAGCGGAGCTCAAAATTAAATTCCCGGAGAGGCAGGAGTTAATGTAGCGGCACCTACAAAAGAGCATGGATTTATGGAACAGATGGAGCAAACGCTTGCAATGGCTGCGGATTTAAATAGAGTTAGGTTGCAATGGTTGCGGAGTTGGGTGAAGTTAGGCTACAATGGCTGTGGAAATGGGTGGAGTTAGGTTGCAATGGCTGCGGAGTTGGGTGGAGTTAGGCTACAATGGCTGTGGAATTGGGTGGAGTAAGGTTGCAATGGCTGCGGAGTTGTGTGGAGTTAGGTTGAAATGACCATGGAGTTGGGTGGAGTTAGGTTGCAATGGCTGCGGATTTGGGTGGAGTTAGTTTGCAATGGCTGTGGAGTTGGGTAGAGTTAGGCTACAATGGCTGTGGAGTTGGGTGGAGTTAGGTTGCAATGGCTGCGGAGTTGGGTGGAGTTAGGCTACAATGGCTGTGGAGTTGGGAGGAGTTAGGTTGCAATGACTGCGGATTTTGGTGGAGTTAGGCTACAATGGATGTGGAGTTAGGTTGCAATGGCTGCGGAGTTGGGTGGAGTTAGGCTACAATGGATGTGGAGTTGGGTGGAGTTAGGCTACAATGGCTGCGGAGTTGGGTGGAGTTAGGTTGCAATGGCTGCAGAGTTGGGTGGGTTAGGTTTTCCTTGGAAAGCACACTGGTGTACCTAGGTTTGAGGAACAGTATAAAAACAAGATTCCAGATTTGCAGACCAAAAGTATTGAAAGGAGTAGGAAGAGCAAACTTTTAGGAGTTTTGGTGAATTGGTGGAGGCCTGATCTTCATTAAACTCCAAAGGAAAGGTACATTTCTAATCGCATATTGCTTATTTATTATATAATATTATTAACCAGGTGTTAATGCATTTAATCATTTTTTTCTGTGCCTTCTGATGGGACTATATATTACACATATGCATTGTGCGTATCCGGTAGTGTGTTATTTCTATCTGCATGCAGCAAGTGCCATATAGGCAACTTGTACTTACACCTGTATGCAGCTGGAAAAGTTTCTTCAGATTCACTCGTACTTGAATAGGGGCAATTTTCATTCGACTGCGCATTTAACTGCAGAATTCCGCACATTCCACCGGCAGAATTGAAGTGAAAAGGAGAAGTACAGGACAGAGGAAAAGTGTAAAAAGAAGAGAGAAAAGGAGAAAAGAAAATTAAAAAGGAGAGAAAAAATAGTATTATAAAGAGGAGAAAAAAAAGAGAGAAAAGAAAGTGAGAAAAAGAGAGATACAGAAAGAGGTGAACGAGAGGAACTTAGATTAAGGATCAGTGGTCAAAGTGGGCTGGTATACTGTGGTAGGCCATACCACCACTTCGCTTCCTACCTTCATTGTAAAACTATAAAATTATATTCTCTTACATTTTCCACACTTTTAAATCTTCACTTCGACCATTGGTAGGGACTACGGTGTCCACAAAGATGCCGCTGGCAGCTGGGCAGGGGCGAGGGCTCTTGCGGTACTCCAACAAGTTGTCTGGTGGTTGGAGCAGAAGCTGCAGTCTTCAGGTTGCACACTCCAAATGTTGTTGAACATGACTTGGCACATTGTCTCACACGTTGTGGGCGAGTGAAAGCTTGGGCAATTGGAAAAATGAAAAATTGGCAAAGCAAATTTTTAGCCTTATGCAATCATGTCATTTGACATATAAGTCCCTGCTATTGAGACAAAGGATTGGTGGCCATGGATCAGCAGGCCTTTCTAGAACGTGAGGCTTTTCTCTCTCGGGTGAGAGGCAGATGCTTCTGTGCCCAGTGACACGTCTGGTGGTGAAGGAGCCATAGGCATTAGAGATTCCTATTGACCCCAGCACTGTTTCTGGTGTTGCAGAGCATTTCCCCAGTTTCATGGCCAGGTACGTGTAGGTCTCATGTTGGTCTTACTGACCAATGTTCTGAGTGTGCAACATAGAGCATATAGCAATCACCAGGCACCTCCTCTTGTGTGTGGGAGTTCTTTGATCTACCAAAGGACAGGATATCGTGTGACTTTGAGATTGTCACTTAGCTGATCTGCAATGCTTTAGTGTAATAGGGCAGATCAGGAAGCCACCTGGGTACTAGTGACCCCTGGCACATTTGTGAAAGACACACTTGGTTACATTATGGAATTATGACAGAGGGTCTGGATTTGACACCTCTGCTTCATTAAAGAGTCCACAGCAAACTCTCCAGCCACACCTCGGGGGCTGGGTGAGCTCCTTACTTGCCCAGGTCTCGGCACTGGTCTCATGGTGAATTTGGCCCTTTGTCTGGAGACGCCACTGGTTCCATGTGGTTGAACCAATCCATGAAGCCATTACTCCCCTATAAGCTCTAACTAGTTTCTACATCTTGGTACCACATTGGCTCTTCTCTTCTACCTCTGTTATGTCATCTTGGGGGAATTTAAAGTCCTTTCTCCTTCTAAACCTCATATAAGTTTGACACTTATGCATACTAGGCAGATAGACACAGCAGTACATTTCCAGAAAAGATATCTGAACATTTTAGCTGGACTCACAATATGGACCTGATATAGAAAAGTGAAAGGTAACACCAAGAGTTAATTTAAATTAATATTAAAATAGCAGTAAATTAGAAAATTGACAGTTCAGCAGCATAACCAAACTAGAACCCAGCAGTATTTTTTTTAGAAATACATGTTCGTCCTGCGGGTGGGAGTGTTGGGGGAAGGGAGGAATGTAATGGGTGGCCTAATGCTTTAACTTTGGGGGCGTGGCCCTGTCATACTGTGGTCATGCCCCTTTGCGAAGTGGCCCTGCCCACTGATAGTATCTCCACAAAGCATGGGCATCATGTGATGTCTTTAGGTTCCATCTAGTATCCTGGAATATTCAATAACATCATTGTCGATGGATTTTCAATACTCATGAAGCCATGAACCAAAGGGTTTCCACATCAGAAGCCTGTACGCAGAGGACACGTTGGTGGATGTCCGTCGTTGTCGCAGATAAAGACTGGGGAGAAATTGCACATGAACCTGATCCAGAATCACATCAACACCACCCTCACAATCAGAGGCAGGCTAGGCTGGGGGGCATGAGCCCCCCAGGCCGGACCCATGGTGGGCTACCTTGGGTGGGTCACTGGACCACCTGCATTTTTTCCTTTAAAATGTTCCTAATAGGCTCGCTGAGTCGAGTCTTGACCCCTGGGCTAAACTTAGGCAGTCCTCCCCTGCTCACAATTAAACTAAGAAGAAGCTTTATGTGTTTGAATTGACATCACAGAATATTGTTCACTCTGATGCAACAGATTAAAATGTTCAAAGTGGTGAAAACCTCAGCTTGGATTTGTGTGAATAGAAAGGTAAATGACAAGTAGATAGACCAATATAGACCTTGCAATCACTCTTGCAGTAATACACTTGTGTCACTAGAGGTCAGCAAAATGCAGTTCCTTTGTCCAGCTTTCCATCAGTTAATTTAACGAGGCTCTGGAAAAACTCACAATATTGTATTATAGGGTGAAGTCAGAAAACAACATGTTCATCATCATCTATTTAATTATATAGCGCCATTAATTCCGCAGCGCTGTACAGAGAACTCATTCACATCAGTCCCTGCCCCATTGGAGCTTACAGTCTAAATTCCCTAATATACACACACAGTAACATGTTAATGTTCTTCTCCTTGTTTTGTTGATTTAGAATACCTATATGTCCATTCTTTCTATACGACAGTCTTGCATCTCAGCCATGGTTTTCTCTCTTGAGCCATGTTTACATGCAAGGTATGTTTAGTTTACATTTGCAGTATAAGAGGCCATTTCAAGAAGACACAAAATTCCGGCGAATCAATTTTCAAATTCTGATTTTGCTTTGAAATTCCATTCTGTACTGTTACTATTTAACATTCAGGAAATCAAGACAAAAAAAGAAGTAAGTCTTCTCCTGGACAAACCATGATACGATGCAAATGGTGCAAATTAGTTTATTACATAAGTTAAACACATAAGTTAAATACTGGCTGTTTTTTCATGCAGCACACAAATACTTGATAGCTTTATTTTTACACTGATATTTAAAGTTGATCTAGGACATGCCCTATCCCAACTATAAATCTGTCATCACATTTTAAATTTACCTCCCCGTCAAATGCAAAATGGTTTTGCCCAGGGGCAAAGTTACTCCTTTTTTTTTGCTTTGCTCTCCTTAATGACTCGGGCCCTGTATGTGTAAATTCACATTATGAGCCTATTAATCATACTTGCCAACTTTTCCTTGTTGGCTTCAGGGAGATCCCGGGGAGGTGGGCATGCAGGGTGGGGCTTGACAAATTGCATTATTTTTGCCCCGCTCCCTAAACATTGTCACAATTTTGGCCAATTACAGTAACACAATTACAGCTAAGATGATGCAATATTTGCGTCATTAAGCCCTGTACCCACCACTTATGTATTGTGGGGGTGAGAACCGTGAAGTTGCCCTGCTCTCCCGGGAGGACTCCCAGAAATGCCGGAATCTCCCGGACATTCCGGGAGAGTAGGCAACTATGTGTTAAAGAAAAGCAGCTATTGAATCTCTAGATGCTGAAGTGTTTTTTACATTTCTGTCTCCATTACTGAAGTCATGTTGTCTTACCTGTCAGTCTTTGATTAAATCTTGGTCTCCATGAAAATGGCCACCTCCATAGGCATCAATACCTGGACATAGGACACAATTTCTGAACTGTGTCATCATGCCACAGATGGCGAAGCCAACCACGTCTTGTACTGGCTCAGCATCAGGGAGAATGCCAGACTCTTCAGGGAGTGAGGGAGATCACCCCTATTTCAGGGAGTCTCCCTGACATTCAGGGAGAGTTGGCAAATATGCTATTAATAGAGTTTAGACAACAATGGTAAATTCATTCTGTTGTGTGGTATGATTTGGGCAGGGCTGGGGAAATATATCACCAAATTTTAATTCCAAAAAGTGTAACATTTTATGGCCAAATTGTGACAAGCGGCGAATATTTCATGGAAAAGTTTTGAACAATTCTCTCCTCCCAGCTCATGTTCATAGAAGCATATATCATATATCTCTTATTAACAGGTCATTCAACACAACCTCTTCCCAGTACACAATGTTCTCCAGCTGATCTTCCCACTTTATTTACTAATACAATTACTTGGGCTAAATTTATTATGATGTCTGTCAACTGCCCTACTCATCAATTCAATAACTCAGCCAAGGTAACGGCAATAGAAGATTTATACCAGATAGAAGGAGCCTTATTGTAGGATTGTATTAATGTATAAAAAGCAAGTTGGCTACTGGAAATGAACACGCTGTATAGTTATTCTATCCATTTTTTTATGCTATTTATATGTTTTCCTTTAATTTTACTTTCTTTGCTCTCAGTTGTATTGAAAGTTTTAGTTCCCTAACTTAGTAAGAAACTTATTTTAACAGGAAAGGTTAAATAATTGAATGATAGGAGGCACAACAAAGGGAGTGAGTGAAGCTTACGTGAATAGGGCAGCATGGTGGCTAAGTGGTTAGCACTTCTGCCTTACAGCACTGGGTTCATGAGTTTGATTCCCGACCATGGCCTTATCTGTGAGGAGTTTGTTTGTTCTCCCCATGTTTGCGTGGGTTTCCTCCGGGTGCTCAGGCTTCCTCCCACACTCCAAAAACATACTAGTAGGTTAATTGCCTTCTTTCAAATTGACCCCAGTCTGTCTGTCTGTATGTGTGTGTGTGTATGATAGGGAATTTAGACTGTAAGCTCCAATGGGGCAGGGACTGATGTGAGTGAGTTCTCTGTACAGCGCTGCGGAATTAGTTGTGCTTTATAAATAAATAAATGATGATGATGATGATGTTGAATATCAAAAGATCAACAATATACAAGTGATACCTTGTAAGTAATAAAATGAAGCATTGAACCACACAGTTCAGAGACGTCTACACTTTCTCACATATTTCTACATTGGCCGGGACACTAGTTACACATCTTTATCATTCCATGTGACGTCCATTATTATGTCTCTTACAGCAGCAAGTGACAGAGAAGGTCTTCTCCATGTTGTGACCGTATGCAGGCGCTCTGCCATGCATAGATACTGAATAAATCTATGCATAGGATTCCTAATACCAGAGGGATTTGCTGTCCAGCAAGATTATAGAGGCATATTTAGCTATGGTCATACCAAGTACCTCCGATAGTAGATCTGCTTCCTTTCACAACCACTATGAACGACCACACATTATGTCCTCCCAGGACCTGTTTATGAAGAATAGACCAGATATGTCCTGTGGAACAACGTCAGGGATGTTTCCACAATCCTAACACGATAGGTCCCTCTGGATAAGATGTACAATACTGGTGTCACCTTGTCGGGTCCACTGAGCATGTTCCAATCTCACTTTAAAATAAAATACAACTTCGTACCAGATACAGAAGTGGAAGTTGCTCAATTTATAGGTTCACAGCAGGTGCTCGATAGGGTGGGGTTATCCAGAAAGGAAAAAATAGAGAGAAAAATCCCCCAGCTCCCTGCTGTGAACCAACAAAGATTACACAGAAGAACGTTCATGTGCACAAATCTCTTACTCTATGTAAACTTTGTGCCAAATGTTATCTACAACATTTATTCCCTCCCTAAATCTATGTTACATAAATATGGTTTAGATAATAATGCCCGTTTATTATGATGTGTGGTATGATAGTAATGTCTGTGTCGTACTTAACACAGAAGCCAGTGGCGGATTGGGAACTTAAAGTGGCCCTGGAAAAAATTCTTAAAGTGGGCTCATGTGGGTGGGGCCAAGTCATCTGGAGGAGGGGACAACACAAAAGTAGGCGGGATTTAGAATTACTGGAATTTGGTTGTAGTAACATTTAGGAAAACCTGGATGTGATGCCTTAATACACACTTGGTCATCGCTAAAGCAATGCAGGGAAAAAGCTGCCAGTCCTGTGCTATATAAATTCATGAATCATTTTGGATGATTTGCGACTGGTTTATGCCTCAGTGCTCCAACGTGTTTAGTTACCTACTAACACATCCTTCCAATATTCCCTTCATACAAACATGACTTTGTTTATTAAGTTTAACTATTATGCAACATGTTGGCACCATTGTATCTGATCAGTCTGCCAGAGCAGCATATGAGCACCTCACCCACTGATACATCTTTTCCTGACGTTCTGAGATACAAACTACCAGTCAAATCTCTCTCTATATAATATATATATATATATGTGTACTGTGTGTTTCAAAAAAAGGCATTACAAATAATCCTTATAATAAATGGCTATCCAGTGCGATCACCAGAAAGGTAAAATGCTTCAAGCATCTGCAAGGAAACACTTCTTTTGTAACAATTGTGTATTAGCGCTAAATGTGCCCAGTGATTGGTGGTGGTTTGATTTAATAACAGTGCAGGGAGGTTTGGCAGACAATGGCATAAGTGAAGGGGAGAGGTATTCCAAGGGTTTGTTGGTGATATACTAAGTACAAAGGAGGCAGGATTAATGATATTGTCAGCGCAATGGGTGCTGGCCATATGTTCAACAAAGTGATCTGAGAATGGGACCAGTGCAAGGTAGAAGGCAGGAAATGTAATCAGGGCGAGAAGCATTAAAGTATCACCAGAGCTGGAATAAGGCTCGGGGGGGGGCGCTGGTGCACTTAAGACAGGAGGGTTATCATTTTAGAATTTTAGATACATTTTAGACAAAGACACAGGCAAAACTGTGTGCACTACTGTTAGGTGCACGCCGCTCTGTCTTCACAAGCAGTACACTGTGAAGCGGGACATACCTCCCAACTGTCCTTGTAATCGGACCAAATCCTGACTAAGCGAGACAGTCACCCATATTTGGGACTGCCGTACCAGATTCAGCACAGTTGGCAGACTGTCCTGCTCTCTCCCACCTGTTCGCCACTTTCACCACCTGAGCCTGCTGGTGTCTTTAGATCAGTTGCTGCTCTGGATCCTGGAATGTTGGAGGCTCCAATTTGGAAAAAAAAATGGCTACATGAAATTTAGAGAACTCCAACCAGCCCCGGCATTAAATCAATAGCATCCACATTTAATAATTAGGTCTCCCTCCAGTCCCAACATTAAATTAAAAGTACTCACATTTGAAAAATAGATCTATTTCTCTTCAACCAGCCCTGACATAAGAGTAATACTATTCCCATTTAATAAATCTATTACCCTCCCTCCAAACAGTCCCAGCAATAAATTAATACAATTTACGTTTAATATAACCATTTTCCACAACCATCTCCGGCATTAAAATAATGACTATTCACATTTAATAAATAGCCCTCCTTCCTAAACTCAGCCCTACATTCAATTAATAGCCCCAAACCAATCCAGCATTAAATTAAAGGTCCTGTCTCCCCATCTTAATTTAATAGGCCCAACCAATAAATTAAATTGCCCCATCACCCCACAAATAAAATAGAACCATGAAATAATTAGCCCCCACCTAAACTCCACCATTATTTTAATAGCCCACCTCCCAACAAAGTGCTATTAAGACAGCCTCCCTCCCCTCCCTCATATCACACAATATATTAAGACCCTTTCCCTCACACCATATAGCAGGGCCCCCTCCCTATATTTTAGTATAGGCAGCCCCCATGTAGTTTAGTATAGGCAGTCACAAAATATAGTTTAGTATAGGCAGCCTCCCTATCTATAGTTTAGTATAGGCAGCCCCCCTCCCTATAGTTTAGTATAGGCAGCCCCCCTCCCTATAGTTTAGTATAGGCAGCCCCCCTCCCTATAGTTTAGTATAGGCAGCCCCCCTCCCTATAGTTTAGTATAGGCAGCCCCCCTCCCTATAGTTTAGTATAGGCAGACCCCCTCCCTATAGTTTAGTATAGGCAGCCCCCCTCCCTATAGTTTAGTATAGGCAGCCCCCCTCCCTATAGTTTAGTATAGACAGCCCCCCTCCCTATAGTTTAGTATAGACAGCCCCCCTCCCTATAGTTTAGTATAGGCAGCCCCCCCATACGCTAGAATAGGCAGCCCCCCTTTAGTTTAGTATAGACAGCCCCATGTAGTTTAGTATAGGCAGCCCCCCTACCTATAGTTTAGTATAGGCAGCCCCCCTCCCTATAGTTTAGTATAGACAGCCCCCCTCCCTATAGTTTAGTATAGACAGCCCCCCTCCCTATAGTTTAGTATAGGCAGCCCCCCCATACGCTAGAATAGGCAGCCCCCCTTTAGTTTAGTATAGACAGCCCCCATGTAGTTTAGTATAGGCAGCCCCCCTACCTATAGTTTAGTATAGGCAGCCCCCATAGCTTAGTACAAGCAGCCCCCCTCCCTATAGTTTAATATAGGTACCCCCCATAGTTTAGTACAGGCAGCCCCCCTACCTATAGTTTAATATAGGAAGCCCCCCCCTCCTGCTCACTTACCTTTAGCTGCTCTGTCTTGCGTCGCTCCTCAGGCAGACATGAAGTGAAGTCAGACTTCCTGTCTGTCACACAGCACTGTGGGACCCCATACAGCAACAGGTAGCCTAACAATTGGCAGCCTGTTGCTGTCCACTGACCATCAATGTGTTTGATCGCTTACCCCCCCCCCCCCCCCCCCGCAGCCACCTGCACCTGGTTAAAAAAAATGTGAAAAAAAAGTGATAGACGAGGTGACCTCCACGTGGCCTCATTAGGCCACCGGCCTACCGGGAAGGTCTATGCCCAATCCGCCCCTGATAGAAGCCCTTGTCTTTCCATGCAGACGTTTTTTGTAACCTCAATTTCATTCATTTTATATATGATATAATGTATCCCCTATTAACCTTTATATAGTCACCTATCCCGGAGGTGACTTCTAATATCAGTAATATTTTGCAGAATGAGGCCTATTTTTTCTTATATTAAAGAAGTTTTTGTAATGAACACTGAAATGATGACATCAAAACTCACCGATTATACAGATATTATTAATAGGAGTTTAGATACTACCAATACCTGTCAATTATTGTAGTGATGAAAATTCTAGGCAGCTTGGGTAATGTCACAGTTGTAGCGTACTTTCCCTCTTATTATTTTATATTATTGTATGTGGAATAAGAGGGCACCTACAGAACATTTGCACGCTCAATATACACCAACGTTATTAGTGTAAACAATAGTCTAATCTCTAGAATAGTTAACTCTACAATCTAGCTAAGAGTGCATTAACGATTCTAATGGCATAGCATGTACTAATTTGATTAGTAGCTGTTATTTTGTAGAATTTTACATGTTTTAGACATAGTATTATTTGTGTATTTCATTTTGCTGTGTCAACTCTCTCCAGTGCTGCAGTACATTTTAGGACTATTAGGCATGTGTTAATTCATCATTTTGTCAGACAGAATTCTTCTTGGTTGTTTATTGAAATCATATTGCACTACCACCTGGTTAATAGTATGTGTTTAACGTCCCTGTTCCCTGTTCAAAATTCTTAAGGTTTTTAGGCGACCTAGCAGAGGGTAGAGTACCCCCCAACCTCCTCCTCTTGTCTGCGTTAAAGAACTATAACAGTCTGCGGTCTAAGATCCATTTTTGTGGGGATCTGCCTATGTTTTAATGAACGTTGGCTTCAACAAAATGGCCACCATTATTGCTCTGACTTTTGGGTCTATTGTTTCTGTGAGAGAAAAGAAAAATGCAGTAAAATTAAATTACTTGTGATATTCTGCAGTTTCTTGGCTACTGAGAGCGATGTGAAGCCCTTGGTGAGTAACTGTAACTTATTACATTTATAAACATTGTACTTTTCTATTTTTAATTATTATTGCAGCAAGTGTTTTTTTGGAGTTTTTTATGCTTTTTTTGTTACCTGAAACTGAACATTTGGAAATCCCCCTCTTGATACCCTGTGCTTGCCCCCGATGTACATTTTGATATTCTACCAAATTCTACCAAATGTCTGCCTTGATTTGGCCCTAATCCACCTAAAGCTTCACATTATCATAGAACTAAAAAAAGAAATGGAGGTGTTGTCATAGCAACCAATCAGATTCTAGCTATCACTTATTTAGTACATTCTAGAACATGATAGCTATAGTCTGATTGGTTGCTATTGGTAACACCTCCACCTTTCCTTTATAAAAGGTTTGATAAATCTACCCCTAGCAGGTCGTCAGAAGAACACAGGAAACAGTCACTCACAGAGTGAGTGGGAGTGAGTGACTCACTCTAGGAGCGGTGGAGAGATGAGCAAAGCACAACTAAACAGTCATGTTATGACTTCTTCTCTAGAAGCACAAAAATAAAGCGCTGAAATTATTACATCATATTATTGTAACTAATGGAATCAGCAGTATGACTGATTCAATTTCAAAATGAATAAAACAGATGACCTCTGCCAGACGTCAAGCCTGGAAGCTGTTGGCTCCGGGTTATCAGGCGTAGCTCCTGCAACTACAAGAGTTCTAACTTCATCTCCGCTGGGAGACTTAATCCCAGTTGTCTAAGACCCCATTGTGCCCCACAATATTGCCCTGTGAGGGTGGAATGGCAATTGGAGAATTGATGATACTGGGGCATCCAGAGGCTATTTGCCGGCATCAACTGCAGGAGAGTGAACGCAGAGTTAACCATTGGCAGATCCCGCATCACGTCAGCACTAACCAGGCTACTTCTCGGCCTACAAACTGCCTTTAGTACCACCGCCATGGGAAAGTATTCTCACATCCAGCCTGATACCCGAATAAAGAATGTTTAAGTTTATTATATACAAATCATCAACAGAGCTACAGCATTTTTATGAAAGGGTTAAATCAATCACACTATAACAGTTGTGGCATAACACACAGGAAACACGATGCAATACTTAACCGGTCTCCTCATAACCCACCCTGGGGTATGGACTTCAGGGTTATTCCAATGTTAGTGAGGGATGGCAGCAGTGGTGTTTCAATGTCACCTCTCTTTCGGCGGCCACAAAAATCCACAAGATACACAGGAAAGGAGGACGAAGGAAGCAGATCAATGGTCTTCCAGCTTCCATGATGTTCACTGGTGATTCACTGAGTCATCCACCAGACACAGCCTTTTATCAGTCTTCCGTTCCACTACTTCAAGGCAATGCTTACACTTCTGACTTTCCAATAAGAGGGGGTAATTTCCCCAGGGATGGATTGTGAGTCAGGTGCTGCCATCTCTCTCCCTGCTGCTGTCGGCTCCACAGTGTCAATGGATCTCAACATAAGAGCCTAATTACTGGAACTGTCATTAGCGATGACTACCTCCTGGGAGTAACCCCTTCATTGCTGTCTGCAGACACTCAAGCTCCAGTCTTACCGGTGCGCTCTAGAGTCTGACCAGACTTTTGGCGGCATAGTTTTGCTACCGGCAATGCTAGAGTGCAACTTTAGAGCAGGCTGTGCTCGCATCAGCCTTTGCAGGCCCAGTCTCACCAGGGTGGTTACAACTCTTCTGCAGACATTGTATACTGTATATGCACACCTGCTGCTTGGTATGATGGTAAGACAGGTTCATTGTCCAATGTGGCCACCAGAGCTGACTTAAGACCCCATGGTCCTTTAGTAAATATACTGGCTTGTTAAAAAAAAGTATAAAAAAAATATAATAATAATAAGGTAATCTTGACCCCCCCTTGGTGCCAACTGGGCCCTAGGAGGAGCCTAGGTTGCCTAATGGATATTCCAGCTATGTTGGCCAGACACAGGCAGAAAGGCTGGGTGACTTCCAGGACACATTGGGGCCTGTAAGTGCGGATGACAGATGACTGCATACCAGGACTGGTCATCTTCAGATTGGATATATTTGCATGTCCAGTAATGATCTGATCTGATATAATTCTTATCAGACACCGGGCTAGCTTTGGGACCATACCAGTGAATTACCTGATATTGTTGCCAACTTCACAGGCTGGCCACATATGCCAATATGTCTTTTCATGTTGCCGACAAAACTGATATTAGCACTTAAGCCTATCAACCAGATCACACTGATTCTGTTGGTGAATTCGGCAGTCTACCACACACACACACAGGCCACCTCAGTCACCGGCTCACCAGATTTTCCTACATGCCCAAAAATGAACCCATCGGTTTCTAAAGGATCATTAGGATAAATAACTTATGCTTTTGATTCGGCCAAGCAAAGATCCATATCCACATCCATCCAGATCCATATCACTATCTTGAGAGGCCTTGTAATTTTGACTCTTTCACAAAATAAAATAAAAAATTACACTGGTGGGCTACGGCTCTACAACCATTGAGATGGAATCAAAGTGGAACTTTCAAACCTGTCACATCGGGCTCTGTTGCCGCCAAGAGCAACGCGAGCTGCGGAATGAGCTGCCAGTAATTAAGGGTTTCCGGGAAGGAGACCCCATTATTTACTACTCAAAAGGAACAGGTCATATAAAAGGAGGTCATCCAGAATTGTTAACCCTTTTTAAGTCTTCTAGAAGTATCTTATGTATCTGCTCTGACAGCGGATTCCCCCCTATTTTTAGGGTACATCGTTGTGTACCACTGTTGGTAGAGATTGCCATGCAACTACGACCATTTCAACTGTAAGGATCGAATAATCTGAGCTGTCTCGAGTTACTGTACCCGGCTCACACATTCATGACATAACTGCTCAAGTAAATGATTTCATGCAGTATGAGCCTGCAGCTTTCCCTGTATACACGGCAGGGAATCCCAGCATGCACCCCTGACCTCACTTTGACCTTGAGTAAAATGACCCAATCTCTGGACTCCATTACCAGAGTATCTGCAGACCTATATGTGTCAGCCAGGTGGTATAAATATACAGAATTGGGGGTCACCCTCTCAGTGGTAAAAAAGGCACATGCTGATTTATCATTGCATATTCATAGCAATAACTGCAGTGTAAGTGAAAGTATATTTAGGAAAGAGACACAGGATGGGATGGCTCTGTACTCACACAGAAACCGGACATTAACCTTTTCATTGCCACAATGCTCAGATGCTGTCAGAAAAGATAAGAAATATTATGTTATTATCATATAGTTTGCTGTATATGGAGTAAAATAAAGGATTATAGAGAGCAAAGGTGGGAGGACACAAATTTTATTAAGAGGATTTTAGAGGCATGTTACAATGACATAGGGTGTGTACGGGGTCAGAACCAGACATTCGTTCTCTATAGATTAGGATTGATCAGAATATTGTATATCAGAACTGCAGGAGATGTACAGGAATAAGTGTGTACCAAGCCCAGGACCGGGAGTGACAGCTGCTGTCTAGATGCAATCTGTTCTTATTAAGAGAGTGCTGACATTTTTATATGCTGGGTGTCCACATGATACTGTGTATAAAGGCCATGTGCTTCTTCCTTCTATCTATCTATCTATCTATCTATCTATCTATCTATCTATCTATCTCATATCTATCTACCTACCTATCTATCTATCTATCTATCTATCTATCTATCTATCTATCTATCTATCTCATATCTATCTATCTACCTACCTATCTATCTATCTATCTATCTATCTATCTATCTATCTCATATCGGGTTTGGTACTTTTTAACTATGATTGTAACACCGACAATGGATAACACGAGAGGAATACACCGGAAGTGTTTTCCTGTCGTGTTATCTGTTGTTGGGGGTTACGGTCATCGGGGTTAAGACGACCACCGCTCATATCTATCTATCTATTTCATATCTATCTAATATCTATTTATATATCTATTTCATGTCTATCAATCTATCTCTCTATTTCATATCTATCTCTATCTATAATAGAAAATATGTATTTGATGGAACGCAGAATAGCGATTGATCAAGGTTTCTATAAAAAAATTCTCAAAATTTGCATCCAGTGGGAAAGCAAAAAAAATTCTACACCAATAAAAATCATATCTGATTTGCTTTAGCGTGTTTCTATGTATTAATATTTTATATATTGATGTGAGTGAGTTCTCTGTACAGCGCTGCGGAATTAGTAGCGCTATATAAATAGCTGCTGATGATGATGATACATTCAAATGTTCATTATCTCATTTGCCTATCTATCGATCTATCTCTTTTATTTGCAATTAACTAAGAATAAGGTAATCCGCTGCTATGTCCACCCATTAATGAGCTCATCCAGACCCTCCCTATTTCCTACTCCGAGTAGGTCAGCAGTGGGTTAATGTCTACCAATTAACCAAGGTCAGATAATCTTTGAGAAGATCTTTACAAGCTGCAGGTTTTTGGTAGAGATCTTCACCTTTTGGCCAACGTTGAATACAGCACAATAACTGCCCCTCTTGACAGCCTTTTACATTCTCTGGGACTGAATCAAAACTCTCCGTCGTGTCTATTGATTGTTATGGAAGTTTGTGTCAGATCTGTGACAGGGCAAATGAACATCCAGTAGAATATGCCTGAGATGATAGCCATGAAGGGCAGGAATAAGACTGAACTGATGAACAGAGATCTGGTTTAAGTAGCTGTTGGGAGACCTTATATTAGAAAACATGTGTCTGCTTGGAAAAGCCGTCAACCAGCACATAAGCAGGGTCGAGGGTCCTTGTGGTGCAAACAATGGCTCAAGGTGATCCACCAGGCAAGAACAAGAGGCCTTGGAATGGGCAAAGACAAAAACACATCTTAAAATGAAATGTTGAATAGAGGCCTTCATGTTCAGCCACCAGTATTGTCAACTAAAAAGGTCAAGAGTTTGGTGGACTTCCAACCATGTATCATCACAAATTTGGATACTGCTAGGTAATATCAGAAGTTTCAGAATCTTGATTAATAGCAGCTGCCACCCTCTGGTCTTTTTAGTTAATGCTGCCAACACAGTTCCTGCTGGCAAGATGGTTTCTGAAACTGGAGATGAATGACCAGGTTCTTCAAACTGTTGGGATAAAAAAATCAAGGACCACCTGATCTGGAGATCATTAACTCTGTGTGCTGTCGTAATATATTCCAGGTTCCTATGACTAGTAAACACATTGACTGGGGTATGTGCCCCATCCAATAAGGAGCCATTTTTTGAAAGACAGCTTCAAATCTAACAGTCCCCTGTCTCCAATGGAGTAATTCTTCACCAACTGGAGCTTTTTGTGCCAGGATCGGAGCAGAGGTAAAGGCATATTTCAAAGACAGAAAAGCCTGTTGTCTGGCAGGGAACCAGTGGATCTTAGGAGTGAGAACAGTGAGAGGAGCACTAATAGTTGAAAACCTTTGAATTGAAGCATCAATAACAATTAGCAAAGCCCACAAAATGGGATGTTGGGATGAGGAGGTGACTTCACCTCTATGAGCTGAAAATATTTGGGATAGCTGAAGAAACTTGTAACCGGAAATTGTGGGGACTCTTATGTGAAAATATCAAGAACATTGGAGAGCTCTCAATACACAAGGATTGGCACTTTCATCTGTATTGTGAAAATCCCATGGCCACAGACATAGTCCTTGTCTATAATCTTCCCCATGGATCTAGAGTCAATGAGTGCTGGGGTCATAAACGTCCAGTCAAACATATGAAGGTCCAGGGACATAACACATTGCAGAACATCAGATAAACGATGACAACATTCTTTGAGGGGCAGAGTGGACCTCTGAGCCAGAACTCTCCTCTATGGAGCCTGGTGGGTGGCTTTGGTGTAAGTGTATTAACGCCGCTTCAGCTGTCCAGCCTCTATGTGTATCATCTAAGACCTTCAGAACACCAGACAAGGAGTTAAGAACTGGGTTGCCTCTCTCCAGTCTAGACCAGGCCAGGACTTCCACCTTCAGTAAAGAACAAGCCCAACTTTAGCAGCTCTGTGGAGTGGGCTGTGGGTTTCACCTGGTAAATCAGGAGAGCTGAGTATAAAATGGTCGATACTGTGAGTGCTAATCACCCAAACTTTTCCTGGATCAGAACACGGGTCTCTGTGTCGTGGCATCGGCTGGGCAGTTGCTTCTGGGAGGTGGTACTTAAGAGTTATGGCTTCATTTAGAGTTAATGGTAAGTAGAGTTAGATGGTGCAATTTTGCACAGTGGAAATGACATGTTAAGGGACAAATTTAAAATATGCATCTATCTATCTGTCTATCAACCTACCAACCTACCTACCCATCTATCTATCTATCTATCTATCTATCTATCTGTCTCACATCTATATGTTTATCTATCTATACATAGTGAACTACAAAAAATGGAAACACGTGAGTAAATTAGAGACACCAAGTGGCCAATTCAATTCCGCGTGATGATGGCCTGACATCACCACGATGTTCGGACCCATGCATTTCTGGATACTACTGTACCCAACATCTTAGATTTGTCTGTGCAACCCTATGGGTGTGTTGCGTATCGCGCTGAATTGAATCAGTCACAGCAAAGAGCTTTTACGCAGACCGGGCTTATGCTTTAATTAAGCCAATAACATCCCAGGACTGCTGTGGTTGCCTATAATTAGGCTAGTAAATAAAATAGCTAAGCCATACTAGCCATGCATATGTCTAGCTCAGCTGCAAGAGGAGACCTCAGTGATTTTGAAAGAGGGGTGATTTTTTTGGCACGGTGGTGCGGGTTTCAGTGACCACGGCAGCTCACCTTGCTAATGTTTCCTGAGAAACAGGGCGTTAGGTGATATCAAGAAGGAACTACGCAAGAAAACAATTAGCAAAGGGTAATGGTGGGTGGCAGCCCATACTCCAGGATAGCTGTACCTGTGCATTGAAAGTACGAAGCAAAACAGACAAGCAACAGGAGATCATTTGTCAACAAAGAGAATGACACAGAGAAGTATAACATAGCAACGTTGTACCACTTATTGCCCCGGGCAATGCACAATTTGCGAGTCCAATAGTGAAAGGAGCATAATGGACTACCGAGCAGTGGAGCAACGTGATATGGTCAGAAGAATCATGCGTCATGATGTTCTCAACGAATGCACATGTGGCACTAACGCAAAGTACTCTACAGCCCTGAGCGCTAATGTCCAACAGTGATGAGTTCTGGCTCAGTTTGTAACATTGTGCGTCCGTTGGCCTGCAATGGTTTGGGTGCAATTATTCTCATAGAAGGCAAGGTCAATGCAGGGCCATCTTAACAACATTATGGGCCCCTGGGCAAAGCAGTGCACCGGGGCCCCTAGATATAGATATAGATATAGATATATAGATGTATACAGATACAGATATAGATATATAGAGATAGAGATAGATAGATGTACTTGCTCAGTGACCATTGTAGTTTTTTTTGCAGGTTTTATTCTTTTGCAGGATTATTTATTCTCATTAAGATATGTGCCTATGGGGCCCCCTTGCCCGTGGGGCCCCCGGGCAGCTGCCCATCGTGTCCAATGGAAAAGATGGCCCTGGGTCAATGCTAATCACTACTTCATGGTACTGACCATCTTCTCCCCACGTTGCAGCATTCCGTCCAATAGAAAAGGTGTCCTCCAGGATGACAATACCTCCATCCACAGAGCATGTAACTAATAGTTTGATGACCAAGCCACTGATGTTATGTATACATTATATCATTCTCAGTCATGGGAAGGCCGTGACATGTGGATAGTATCAGTGTCAGGTTCAAACCCACTCTTGCTTTAATGGGATATTCTGGAACGACGACTGAGACAGCATTTTCCACCATGAATCAGGTGTCAGTTGAATAATTTTCTTTCCAAATGTCTATTACCTATCTATAGATTTCATATCTATCTATCTCAAATCTATCTATCTATCTAGCTATCTCAAATCTATCTATCTATCTATCTATCTATAGATTTCATAACTATCTATCTATCTATCTCATATCTATCAATTTTATATCTATCTCATATCTATCCATCTATCTATCTCATATCTATCTATCTATCTATCTATCTATCTATCTATCTATCTATCTATCTATCTCATATCTATCGATTTCATATCTATCGATTTCATATCTATCTATCTATCTCATATCTATCCATCTATCTATCTATCTATCTCATATCTATCTATCTATCTATCTCATTGATTTTATATCTATCTATCTATCTATCTATCTATTTCATATATATCTATTTCATATCTATCTATCAATGTATAACTTAACTATCTAACTCATATCTATCTATCTATCTATCTATCTATCTCATATATATCTTATATCTATCTATCTATCTATCTATCTATCGATTTCATATCTATCTATCCCCTATTTATTTCATATCTATCAATCGCTCTCATATCTATCTATCTATCCATCTATCTATCTCATATCTATCTATCCATCTATCTTATATCTCTCTATCTATTTCATATTTACCTATTTCAAATCTATCAATGTATGACTTAACTATCTATCTATCCAGCTATCTGATATCTATCTATCTATCTATCTATCTATCTATCTATCTATCTATCTATCTATCATTCCGGAATTCTCATGTTTTTGTGCCTTTCATCTGAAGGTTTCGGTTTCCTCTCACGCTCCAAAAACATGCCAGTAGTTTAATTGGCTGTTGATATAATTAACCCTAGACTGTGTGTGTGTTAGGGAATTTAGACTGTGAGCTCCATTGGGACAGGAACTAATGTGAATAACTCAATATTATCTGGAAAGTGTTGCATACTATGCTATACAAATAGCTAATAATAATAATAATAATAATAATAATAATAATAATATTAATAATAAATAAATATCTATGTAATAAAATATAGCAAATAGTAAACAATCAGTTTTTATTGTGTAACTCGGAGGAAGGGAACATGTGACTCTCCAGTTGCTTTGTAACTACAAGGCCCAGCATAACCTAAGGCTGGCAGGACATGCTTGTACTTGTAGTTCCATAGTATCTGTTGAGCCACAGGTTGTTCAAGTCTGCTGTAACTGTCTGTATAATTAGAGGTTATGCAGATTTAGGTGGGAGGTGCTTCAATGATCATATATACAGAGCAATGCAAATCCCCAGTAAAACAATTACCTGACACCTACACCATAATTACCATGTTTATCCTGCCACACTTCACTTATACAGCGACTGTCAGCTGTCGTCTGCCTCGTGATCTCACATCAATCACGATGCTGAAGTTTGTTGTGAAAGATGTGGATAATAATATAGATCACTCAGATCATTGTAGGTAATGGCATTCAGTGTAATGACATTTATACATATATTTATAGATAATTATAGAATATCTCTGTAGATAAAGATATTCCGATCAGGTTTGGATTTCCATGCAAACAATGATTTGGCTGTAAGTTAGGATTCTCCTGGGCCCATCACTGAACCTACATACAGACTGGTACATTACAGGGCAGTGCCTGGTATGACCTGCAGATCACATATGTGCCAGTGTCATGTTGCAGAGAACAGCAGCACTCAGAGGACACGGGTTGCATTAGTGCAGCTCAGGAGGGGTTAATCTTGCACTGTAAGAGTTAATGACTATCCCGGTCCCCTTGCCCTAAAGGTCTCAATCAGAGAGTAAGAATCCTTCATCAGGCTCAGGAGCAACTGCTGCTCACCCTCAGAACTCTCCACCCTCATACCCCTCTCTCCCCTCTCTCCACCCTCCCCTCTCACCTCCCCTCTCACCTCCTCTCCCCTCTCACCTCCTCCTCTCCCCTCTCTCCCCTCTCTCCACCCTCCCCTCTCTCCTCCTCCTCCTCACTCCTCTCCGCTGAACATTTATTTTCAGCCCAAGGAGCAGGGGACACCTCGCCAAATTTGGTAAAAGACAGAGGGCTGTGATTGACAGCGGCTCCTTGAGACAGGAGGTTGGTGCTGAGACAGCTCCATGTGTCTCACAATCATTCACGGGGAAGGGGTCAGGGGCAACACGGAGGAGGGGGGAGAAGGACAGGGCTGGGGTGACTACAACACAGACTGTCATAGAACCGGGGGGATCTGTACGACACCGCCGCTAACTATGATCATCATCGTGATAAATCACCTCGTTATCTCGTCACTAGTGCACAGTCCGGGGGGAGGGAGACGGCTGTATGGTGACTGCAGAGAATGATTCATAGCAGGGCCATCTTAACAACATTATGGGCCCCCGGGCAAAGCAGTGCAGCGGGGCCCCTATATATATATATATATATATATATATATATATATAGATACATGTATAGAGTTACAGATATAGATATATAGAGATAGAGATAGATAGATGTACTTGCTCAGTGACCCTTGAAGGTTTTTTTTGCAGGTTTTTTCTTTTGCAGGATTATTTATTCTAATTAGGAGTCCTGCCTATGGGGCCCCCTTGCCCGTGGGGCCCCCGGGCACCTGCCCATCGTGCCCAATGGAAAAGATGGCCCTGATTCATAGGCTGTATTATCAGGAGGAGCTAGAGAGAATAGGATGCACTATACACAGGTGACAAGTTGTAAGGAGGTGTTCTGCAGAGTAATAGGAGGGATTATACAGTGGTGGAAGTGGACAATGCAATGGGAATATGTAAATAGGCAGCAGGAGAAGTGGAGGTATGATATGCCCCTTTATACCCCCCACTTCCACCACTTGGGTATAGGTAGATAGTTATCACCCCCAGTCCGACCCATGAATGTATATATGTGTGTGTATGTATATATATATATATATATATATATATATATATATATATATATATTAATATACATACATACAATTATAGCATGAGTTATAGGAAGGTGCTATATAGAGTCATTTGAGGAGGTATATAGATATGGTAGGGTAAATGAGTGTTATACAGGGTTGTTATATACAGTAATTACAGGAATTATATGTAGGTTAACATGTGTTATAGAGTAATATGAGATGTTATATAGAATAATAAAAGGCATATTAATTATTTTTAATATATGGTAATAATAGGGGTGTACAGGGGAGCACGGCAGGTACGGGATCTTGGGACCCCCCCGGGGGGCTCCATGCTCCGCCCCATCACAGATTGTACAGGGCGATAAGCGCCTGTCAGTAATGTAATCACCGCTGCAATCACTGTACTACAGATCATCCGTAGCTTTAGGCACCTATTGGACTTTAATTGGCATGTTAATTAATTTCTTTTCATTGCAATAAGAAATGATAATTAATGGGAGCAATATCCGATGGGTCACAAATAGACTCTATAGAGTAATAGGAGTTATTATATAGGGTGTTTTGAGGCATTATAGAAATGTGTTATATATAGCGATAAAAGGACTTATACAGAGGAATTGTGTAGACTAATAAGATGAGTTATACAGAGGTGTTATATAGAGTGACAGGAAGAATCTTAAAGATGTGTTAAATAGAGCAATAAGATAAGTTATATAATGGTATTATACCGATATGTTATATGGAGTAATGGGAGAGGATATATAGAGATGTTATACAGAGGTGTTATATATGTAAGAGGAGAAGGTATACAGAGGTGTTATATATGTAATAGGAGAAGGTATACAGAGGTGTTATATGGAGTAATAGGAGAAGGTATACAGAGGTGTTATATGGAGTAATGAGAGAAGGTATACAGAAGTGTTATATGGAGAAATAAGAGAAGGTATACAGAAGTGTTATATGTAGTAATAAGAGAAGGTATACAGAGGTGTTATATGGAGTAATAAGAGAAGGTATACAGAGGTGTTATATGGAGTAATAGGGGAAGGTATACAGAGGTGTTATATGGAGTAATAGGGGAAGGTATACAGAGGTGTTATATGGAGTAATAAGAGAAGGTATACAGAGGTGTTATATGGAGTAATAAGAGAAGGTATACAGAGGTTATATGGAGTAATAGGAGAAGGTATACAGAGGTGTTATATGGAGTAATTGGAGAAGGTATACAGAGGTGTTATATGGAGTAATAGGGGAAGGTATACAGAGGTGTTATATGGAGTAATAGGAGAAGGTATACAGAGGTGTTATATGGAGTAATAGGAGAAGGTATACAGAGGTGTTATATGGAGTAATAGGGGAAGGTATACAGAGGTGTTATATGGAGTAATAGGAGAAGGTATACAGAGGTGTTATATGGAGTAATAGGAGAAGGTATACAGAGGTGTTATATGGAGTAATAGGAGAAGGTATACAGGGGTGTTATATAGAGTAATAAGAGAAGGTATACAGAGGTGTTATATGGAGTAATAGGGGAAGGTATACAGGGGTGTTATATGGAGTAATAGGAGAAGGTATACAGATGTGTTATATGGAGTAATAGGAGAAGGTATACAGAGGTGTTATATGGAGTAATAGGGGAAGGTATACAGAGGTGTTATATGGAGTAATAGGAGAAGGTATACAGAGGTGTTATATGGAGTAATAGGAGAAGGTATACAGAGGTGTTATATGGAGTAATAGGGGAAGGTATACAAAGGTGTTATATAGAGTAATTGGAGAAGGTATATAGAGGTGTTATATGGAGTAATAGGAGAAGGTATACAGAGGTGTTATATGGAGTAATAGGGGAAGGTATACAAAGGTGTTATATAGAGTAATAAGAGAAGGTATACAGAGGTGTTATATGGAGTAATAGGGGAAGGTATACAGAGGTGTTATATAGAGTAATAAGAGAAGGTATACAGAGGTGTTATATGGAGTAATAGGAGAAGGTATACAGAGGTGTTATATGGAGTAATAGGGGAAGGTATACAAAGGTGTTATATAGACTAATAAGAGAAGGTATACAGAGGTGTTATATGGAGTAATAGGAGAAGGTATACAGAGGTGTTATATGGAGTAATAGGAGAAGGTATACAGAGGTGTTATATGGAGTAATAGGGGAAGGTATACAAAGGTGTTATATAGAGTAATTGGAGAAGGTATATAGAGGTGTTATATGGAGTAATAGGAGAAGGTATACAGAGGTGTTATATGGAGTAATAGGGGAAGGTATACAAAGGTGTTATATAGAGTAATAAGAGAAGGTATACAGAGGTGTTATATGGAGTAATAGGGGAAGGTATACAGAGGTGTTATATAGAGTAATAAGAGAAGGTATACAGAGGTGTTATATGGAGTAATAGGAGAAGGTATACAGAGGTGTTATATGGAGTAATAGGGGAAGGTATACAAAGGTGTTATATAGAGTAATAAGAGAAGGTATACAGAGGTGTTATATGGAGTAATAGGGGAAGGTATACAGAGGTGTTATATAGAGTAATAAGAGAAGGTATACAGAGGTGTTATATGGAGTAATAGGAGAAGGTATACAGAGGTGTTATATGGAGTAATAGGGGAAGGTATACAAAGGTGTTATATAGAGTAATAAGAGAAGGTATACAGAGGTGTTATATGGAGTAATAGGGGAAGGTATACAGAGGTGTTATATAGAGTAATAAGAGAAGGTATACAGAGGTGTTATATGGAGTAATAGGAGAAGGTATACAGAGGTGTTATATGGAGTAATAGGAGAAGGTATACAGGGGTGTTATATAGAGTAATAAGAGAAGGTATACAGAGGTGTTATATGGAGTAATAGGGGAAGGTATACAGGGGTGTTATATGGAGTAATAGGAGAAGGTATACAGATGTGTTATATGGAGTAATAGGAGAAGGTATACAGAGGTGTTATATGGAGTAATAGGGGAAGGTATACAGAGGTGTTATATGGAGTAATAGGAGAAGGTATACAGAGGTGTTATATGGAGTAATAGGAGAAGGTATACAGAGGTGTTATATGGAGTAATAGGGGAAGGTATACAAAGGTGTTATATAGAGTAATTGGAGAAGGTATATAGAGGTGTTATATGGAGTAATAGGAGAAGGTATACAGAGGTGTTATATGGAGTAATAGGGGAAGGTATACAAAGGTGTTATATAGAGTAATAAGAGAAGGTATACAGAGGTGTTATATGGAGTAATAGGGGAAGGTATACAGAGGTGTTATATAGAGTAATAAGAGAAGGTATACAGAGGTGTTATATGGAGTAATAGGAGAAGGTATACAGAGGTGTTATATGGAGTAATAGGGGAAGGTATACAGGGGTGTTATATGGAGTAATAAGAGAAGGTATACAGAGGTGTTATATGGAGTAATAGGAGAAGGTATACAGAGGTGTTATATGGAGTAATAGGAGAAGGTATACAGATGTGTTATATGGAGTAATAGGAGAAGGTATACAGAGGTGTTATATGGAGTAATAGGGGAAGGTATACAAAGGTGTTATATAGAGTAATTGGAGAAGGTATATAGAGGTGTTATATGGAGTAATAGGAGAAGGTATACAGGGGTGTTATATAGAGTAATAAGAGAAGGTATACAGAGGTGTTATATGGAGTAATAGGAGAAGGTATACAGAGGTGTTATATGTAGTAATAAGAGAAGGTATACAGAGGTGTTATATAGAGTAATAAGAGAAGGTATACAGAGGTGTTATATAGAGTAATAGGAGAAGGTATACAGAGGTGTTATATAGAGTAATTGGAGAAGGTATACAGAGGTGTTATATGGAGTAATAGGAGAAGGTATACAGAGGTGTTATATAGAGTAATGAGAGAAGGTATACAGAGGTGTTATATGGAGTAATAGGAGAAGGTATACAGGGGTGTTATATAGAGTAATGAGAGAAGGTATACAGAGGTGTTATATGGAGTAATAGGAGAAGGTATACAGGGGTGTTATATAGAGTAATAAGAGAAGGTATACAGAGGTGTTATATGGAGTAATAGGAGAAGGTATACAGAGGTGTTATATGGAGTAATAAGAGAAGGTATACAGAGGTGTTATATGGAGTAATAAGAGAAGGTATACAGAGGTGTTATATGTAGTAATAGGAGAAGGTATACAGAGGTGTTATATGTAGTAATAGGAGAAGGTATACAGAGGTGTTATATGGAGTAATAGGAGAAGGTATACAGAGGTGTTATATGGAGTAATAGGAGAAGGTATACAGAGGTGTTATATGGAGTAATAGGAGAAGGTATACAGAGGTGTTATATGGAGTAATAGGAGAAGGTATACAGAGGTGTTATATGGAGTAATAGGAGAAGGTATACAGAGGTGTTATATGTAGTAATAAGAGAAGGTATACAGAGGTGTTATATAGAGTAATAAGAGAAGGTATACAGAGG
The DNA here is from genome assembly GCF_038048845.1 of Mixophyes fleayi. Lineage (NCBI taxonomy): Eukaryota > Metazoa > Chordata > Amphibia > Anura > Limnodynastidae > Mixophyes > Mixophyes fleayi. Next base: position 12,160,078 of record NC_134408.1, read on the forward strand.
TGTTATATAGAGTAATAAGAGAAGGTATACAGAGGTGTTATATGGAGTAATAGGAGAAGGTATACAGAGGTGTTATATGGAGTAATAAGAGAAGGTATACAGAGGTGTTATATGGAGTAATAAGAGAAGGTATACAGAGGTGTTATATGGAGTAATAGGAGAAGGTATACAGATGTGTTATATGGAGTAATAAGAGAAGGTATACAGATGTGTTATATGGAGTAATAAGAGAAGGTATACAGAGGTGTTATATAGAGTAATAAGAGAAGGTATACAGAGGTGTTATATGGAGTAATAGGAGAAGGTATACAGAGGTGTTATATGGAGTAATAAGAGAAGGTATACAGAGGTGTTATATGGAGTAATAGGAGAAGGTATACAGAGGTGTTATATGGAGTAATAAGAGAAGGTATACAGAGGTGTTATATGGAGTAATAAGAGAAGGTATACAGAGGTGTTATATGGAGTAATAGGAGAAGGTATACAGATGTGTTATATGGAGTAATAAGAGAAGGTATACAGATGTGTTATATGGAGTAATAGGAGAAGGTATACAGATGTGTTATATGGAGTAATAAGAGAAGGTATACAGAGGTGTTATATGTAGTAATAGGAGAAGGTATACAGAGGTGTTATATGGAGTAATAGGGGAAGGTATACAGAGGTGTTATATGGAGTAATAGGAGAAGGTATACAGAGGTGTTATATGGAGTAATAGGAGAAGGTATACAGATGTGTTATATGGAGTAATAGGAGAAGGTATACAGATGTGTTATATGGAGTAATAAGAGAAGGTATACAGAGGTGTTATATGTAGTAATAGGAGAAGGTATACAGAGGTGTTATATAGAGTAATAAGAGAAGGTATACAGAGGTGTTATATGGAGTAATAGGAGAAGGTATACAGAGGTGTTATATGGAGTAATAAGAGAAGGTATACAGGGGTGTTATATGGAGTAATAGGAGAAGGTATACAGAGGTGTTATATGGAGTAATAGGAGAAGGTATACAGAGGTGTTATATGGAGTAATAAGAGAAGGTATACAGAGGTGTTATATGGAGTAATAAGAGAAGGTATACAGAGGTGTTATATGTAGTAATAGGAGAAGGTATACAGAGGTGTTATATGTAGTAATAGGAGAAGGTATACAGAGGTGTTATATGGAGTAATAGGAGAAGGTATACAGAGGTGTTATATGGAGTAATAGGAGAAGGTATACAGAGGTGTTATATGGAGTAATAAGAGAAGGTATACAGAGGTGTTATATGGAGTAATAGGAGAAGGTATACAGAGGTGTTATATGGAGTAATAGGAGAAGGTATACAGAGGTGTTATATGGAGTAATAAGAGAAGGTATACAGAGGTGTTATATGGAGTAATAAGAGAAGGTATACAGAGGTGTTATATGGAGTAATAAGAGAAGGTATATAGAGGTGTTATATGAAGTAATAAGAGAAGGTATACAGAGGTGTTATATGGAGTAATAAGAGAAGGTATACAGAGGTGTTATATGGAGTAATAAGAGAAGGTATACAGAGGTGTTATATGTAGTAATAGGAGAAGGTATACAGAGGTGTTATATGTAGTAATAGGA